>NC_091318.1:40732623-40760458 GCF_038502225.1 Cherax quadricarinatus
TGCTTCAATGTAAACACTTGATCTACACATCCCCTACCCACTCTAAAACCTCCTTGCTCATCTGCAATCGTATTCTCTGTCTTACCTCTAATTCTTTCAATAATAACCCTACTGTACACTTTTCCTGGTATACTCAGTAAACTTATTCTAATATATTTTTAACAATTTTTTTGGTCCCCCTTCCCTTTATATAAAGGAACTATACATGCTCTCCGCCAATCCCTAGGTACCTTCCCTTCTTTCATACATTTATTAAACAATACCAACCGCTCCAACACTATATCCCCCCCTCCCCCCTGCTTTTAAAATTTCTGTCATGATCCCGTCAGTTCCAGCTGCTTTACCCTCTTTCATTCTACGTAATGCCTCACGCACCTCCCTCACACTCACATCCTGCTCTTCTTCACTCCTAAAAAATGTTATACCTCCCTGACCCATGTGGGAAATTACTGCCCCCCTTTCTTCATCGACTTTTAAAAATTCCTCAAAATATACCTGCCATCTACCCATTACACCCAGCTCTGTTTTTAACTGACAAATCCATTCATTCCCTAGGTTTTCTTATGTTTATCTTACTCCAATTTTTTTTCTAATTTTCTGCAAAATTTCTTGACAGTGCCTCTTCCACTCTATCATCCGCTCTCCTTATGCACTCTCTCGCCACTCTCTTCACCTTTCTTTTACTCTCCATATACTCTGCTCTTCTTGTAACACTTCTGCTAAACCATTCACATGCACCCGACTAATATATATAAAGACACACACACACATATATATATATATATATATATATATATATATATATATATATATATGTGCACTGAGCATCGTGGTGTATAGTGACTTGTCCTGGGAGGGAGTGAGTGCCCTACTCCGCCTCAGCACACATCTTCCACCGCCCACCACAAGGACTGGACACCCCTCTCCTCCCCCCCCCCACCACCACCACCATGAACCACATGCGGAATGTGCCATGCGCCATTTTCCCTTCAGCTTGTGCTTATCACACAGTTTGAGGTATGGCAGACGATGAAGCCAGCCAGCCACAAAGCCAGGGAAACAATGCACCCAACAATGAAAGAAGAGGCACATGTCAGGTGTGTGGAGAGTTTCGAGCACGCAACAGGGACGGCCGTATTCGTGCACACAATAGGTGTGCGGGATCACATATGCCCCCAGCAGAGAGCAGCCCACAGCCTCCACAGGCAGATGACAATTCCAATGGCAACCTCGTCACTTGCGATAACCTTCTGTTGGCATTCAAATCCACTGCTAGCAGTACACTATCCCACATCCCTAAAGCAGCTCGCCCATATGCAGCAGGGAAATTCACAGACCTTCTTAAGCGGGTGAATGGAGGTTCCACTAACTTAGAAGCCCGAGGCACCATCCAAGCATGGCGCAACCTTCTCTTGTTCGGCAATGTCTGTCTTGCAGTTCCTGAAAGACGAGGCAAACTGCTAACCACGTCAGTTATCAAGGCAGTGCGCAACTACCCAAGAACGGATAACTGTGTCCCCCTGCCCCATCATCGCAGGAATCAAAGAGGCAGACCCAAGAAAAGTCCTACTGAGAACGAGAAAATTTGCGCACAGGTTAGCAAAAAAATTGAGGAAGGTAACACAGTGGGAGCAATAAGAATAATTACAAGTGACGACACTGTAGCCCCCAAGGATGAGACCACGGCCCAAGCACTAAGAGACAAGCATCCAACCAGGGACACCACAGCCATCAACGACAACCCTGAGGAAGACCCTATCACTGAACAATTAATTTTGCCAGAATCGGAAGTCTATAAGGCGATCGTGTCATTTCCAGCAGGATCTGCAGGAGGTTACACTGGAATTCGACCTCAGCACCTCAAAGAGATGGTAAATCCAGTACTCGGTGAATCTGCATCAATTCTTCTCACCGAGTTAACAACTTTCGTCAACAATTGCCTGGCTGGGCGAATCCCAGAAGAAATTAAACCTTTCTTTTTTGGAGCCTCACTATGTGCTTTGAAGAAGAGGGATGGGGGAATCAGACCCATTGCAGTTGGAAACACTCTCCGCCGTCTCGTTGCCAAAGCAGCAGTGAGAAACATTCGCCTAGAAGCTGCCACTTTACTCCAGCCACACCAACTGGGCTTTGGGGTCTCTCAAGGCAGTGAAGCTGCAGCTCATGCGGCAAGGGCCTACATCAGGGACCTACCAGAAGACAAGGCCATAGTCAAACTTGATTTTAGAAATGCCTTTAATATGGTGAGGAGAGATGCTGTTTTGCCAGCTGTTCGGGTTCGGTTCCCCAGTCTCTTTCCCTTCATTTCAGCCGGCTACAGCAAACCCTCAATTCTTTTGTTTGGAGAACATGAAATTCAATCATCAGAGGGTGTTCAGCAGGGTGACCCACTTGCTCCACTTCTCTTCTGCTTGGCAGTAAGAGAACTAACTTCCAGCCTACGCAGTGAGCTCAATATCTGGTACCTGGATGACGGCACTCTGGCAGGTACTGAAGAGTCCCTCGTGGGGGACCTACAACTGGTGAAAACACAGGGAGAAGACTTGGGACTCATCCTCAATCCCTCTAAGTGTGAAATCATCACAGCGAACCAGGAAATAATCAATGCTGTTCGAAGAATCCTCCCGGAAATCTCAACTACAACTCCGTCCAACAGTACCCTCTTGGGGGCACCGCTGGGTCACCAGGCCATCGATACTGTCCTCAGGGACAAATTGAATGACCTTATGAGAATGGAGGAGAGAATAAGCGATCTTGATGCCCATGATGCTCTGTATCTCCTCACAAGGTGTCTTACTATGCCAAGACTCACTTACTTCTTGAGGTGTGCACCCTCTTTTGACAACCCAACACTTGATGAATATGATGCACACCTGAGATCAACTTTTAAGAAGGCACTGAACCTGTCACTAGAGGATGAGCAATGGGATCAGGCAACCCTCCCAGTGCGACTGGGAGGTATAGGGGTGCGTAAAGCAACGCATGTTGCTTTACCTGCTTTTCTGTCTTCGTGTTTGGCTTCCAGTGCATTAGTCAAGAAGATAGTGCCCGAACGCTTGAGAGACTTGGTAGGAGCTCAAGACCCCAGGTTTACTGAAGCAGCAATTCGGTGGGACACCCTTACAGACTCCTCCAGTAGACCAGCTCCTCCCAAACAGCACAAACAGTCCCACTGGGACAAACCGATCATGGAAAAAATCGCCAACACAATGCTCTCCAATGCTTCAGGAAAGAACAAAGCTCGTCTCCTGGCAGTGAAGGCACCACACTCAGGAGATTTCCTGTTAGCTGTTCCCAATTCCTCCCTGGGCACCCGTCTCGACCCACAGGCCATTCGGATTGGTGTTGCTCTTCGCCTAGCCGCCCCCATCCTCACCGAACATAGGTGTATTTGCGGCAGGGCGACAGCTGATCAATTCGGACTCCATGGTCTCGTGTGCCACACAGCAGAAGGGAAGTATGCCAGACATGAGGAGATCAATGACATAATAAAGAGAAGCCTCGCCACAGCCCGTTGCCCAGCTCAACGGGAACCCCAAGTACAGAGGTCTGATGGAAGTCAAAAGCGTCCTGATGGAGCCACTATGCTACCCTGGAAGGATGGAAAGCAGATTGCCTGGGACTACACCTGTGCTGCCACATTGGCAGACACCTACTTGCCATACTCTGTAGTGGAAGGGGGTGGAGCTGCCAGCCACAGGGAGACCCAGAAGATCCGAAAATATGAAGACCTTCCCCCTTGCTATAACTTCATTCCAATAGGGTCGGAGACCCTTGGAGCATGGGGCAAGTGTGCTCTAAAGTTCCTCAAAGAGCTGGGTGAAAAGCTCATCATAGAAACCAAGGACCACAGGGCGACCAGCTTCCTCTTTCAGAGACTCAGTGTTGCGATCCAGAGAGGAAATGCCTGCAGCATTCTGGGCACGCGGCCCACCGCAGGGGAGCTGGACGAAGTATTCGAGATGTAGCTCTGAGTTACCTATGTTGTTTTACTTTGTATCATATTTTTGTGAATGTTTTGTCAATGTATTTTGTCTTTAAATAAAATATATATACATAATATAGGGGGTGGTAGGAGAAAATTCTCAAACAGCTTCAGGGAGAATCTTGAGTTTTCCCAGAAGCAAGTTTATTCTTTTCTCTGAGGATGAGGGTCCCCATATATATATATATATATATATATGTATGTCGTGCCGAATATGTAAAACTGGTCAATTAGCAAGAACTGACTTAAAATTAAGTCCTTTCTAAATTTTTTTCTTACACGTTTAAAGATATATTTTTTCATTAATGTTAACGCAATTTTTTTTAATTTTGCTTCAAAAGAATCTTAGAAAACTTACCTAACCTTATTATAACAAGAATAATTTATTTTAGCCTAACCCACCTAAACATATTTTAGATTTGTTTACAATAATTTAATACCAAACAAACACAATGAAATATATTTTTTTCTTTAGGTTCAGAATGATTTTGGCGAAATTATTGCATACACAAATTTTCACTTGTCCTATATGGCAAGATGAACGTTGCTATTTAAGCCAAGATCGCAAGTTCTGCCTATTCGGCACGACATATATATATATATATATATATATATATATATATATATATATATATATATATATATGTAATAATGCGACTAGCCGAGGACTCGAGCCCATGTTGTTTTGGCCTGCCTCATGGTGAGCGAAAATCCAAAGGACCACTCAATCCTACAAGAATCACGCACCCAGCAGAGCTAGGTGTTTTTCTGTGATCCGAGGATATTCTACGCCCCGTTTGGTATACTAGCCTCCACGAGCAGTATACAGTGGACCCTCGAATTTCATAATCCCTTTTCTGAATGTAAAACCATAGTTATTCTCCATAAAATGTATTTTTTGTTAATATTTTTGGGTGTCTGGAATGGATTAATTGGATTTACATTTTTTCTTATGGAAATATGAACAAAATATATAAACAAAATATATAAACAAAATATATAAAAGATATAAACAGCTATTGGAGGATAGATGGGCTAATGAGAGCATAGGCAATGGGGTCGAAGAGGTATGGGGTAGGTTTAAAAATGTAGTGTTAGAGTGTTCAGCAGAAGTTTGTGGTTACAGGAAAGTGGGTGCAGGAGGGAAGAGGAGCGATTGGTGGAATGATGATGTAAAGAGAGTAGTAAGGGAGAAAAAGTTAGCATATGAGAAGTTTTTACAAAGTAGAAGTGATGCAAGGAGGGAAGAGTATATGGAGAAAAAGAGAGAAGTTAAGAGAGTGGTGAAGCAATGTAAAAAGAGAGCAAATGAGAGAGTGGGTGAGATGTTATCAACAAATTTTGTTGAAAATAAGAAAAAGTTTTGGAGTGAGATTAACAAGTTAAGAAAGCCTAGAGAACAAATGGATTTGTCAGTTAAAAATAGGAGAGGAGAGTTATTAAATGGAGAGTTAGAGGTATTGGGAAGATGGAAGGAATATTTTGAGGAATTGTTAAATGTTGATGAAGATAGGGAAGCTGTGATTTCGTGTATAGGGCAAGGAGGAATAACATCTTGTAGGAGTGAGGAAGAGCCAGTTGTGAGTGTGGGGGAAGTTCGTGAGGCAGTAGGTAAAATGAAAGGGGGTAAGGCAGCCGGGATTGATGGGATAAAGATAGAAATGTTAAAAGCAGGTGGGGATATAGTTTTGGAGTGGTTGGTGCAATTATTTAATAAATGTATGGAAGAGGGTAAGGTACCTAGGGATTGGCAGAGAGCATGCATAGTTCCTTTGTATAAAGGCAAAGGGGATAAAAGAGATTGCAAAAATTATAGGGGGATAAGTCTGTTGAGTGTACCTGGTAAAGTGTATGGTAGAGTTATAATTGAAAGAATTAAGAGTAAGACGGAGAATAGGATAGCAGATGAACAAGGAGGCTTTAGGAAAGGTAGGGGGTGTGTGGACCAGGTGTTTACAGTGAAACATATAAGTGAACAGTATTTAGATAAGGCTAAAGAGGTCTTTGTGGCATTTATGGATTTGGAAAAGGCGTATGACAGGGTGGATAGGGGGGCAATGTGGCAGATGTTGCAAGTGTATGGTGTAGGAGGTAGGTTACTGAAAGCAGTGAAGAGTTTTTACGAGGATAGTGAGGCTCAAGTTAGAGTATGTAGGAAAGAGGGAAATTTTTTCCCAGTAAAAGTAGGCCTTAGACAAGGATGTGTGATGTCACCGTGGTTGTTTAATATATTTATAGATGGGGTTGTAAGAGAAGTAAATGCGAGGGTCTTGGCAAGAGGCGTGGAGTTAAAAGATAAAGAATCACACACAAAGTGGGAGTTGTCACAGCTGCTCTTTGCTGATGACACTGTGCTCTTGGGAGATTCTGAAGAGAAGTTGCAGAGATTGGTGGATGAATTTGGTAGGGTGTGCAAAAGAAGAAAATTAAAGGTGAATACAGGAAAGAGTAAGGTTATGAGGATAACAAAAAGATTAGGTGATGAAAGATTGAATATCAGATTGGAGGGAGAGAGTATGGAGGAGGTGAACGTATTCAGATATTTGGGAGTGGACGTGTCAGCGGATGGGTCTATGAAAGATGAGGTGAATCATAGAATTGATGAGGGAAAAAGAGTGAGTGGTGCACTTAGGAGTCTGTGGAGACAAAGAACTTTGTCCTTGGAGGCAAAGAGGGGAATGTATGAGAGTATAGTTTTACCAACGCTCTTATATGGGTGTGAAGCGTGGGTGATGAATGTTGCAGCGAGGAGAAGGCTGGAGGCAGTGGAGATGTCATGCCTGAGGGCAATGTGTGGTGTGAATATAATGCAGAGAATTCGTAGTTTGGAAGTTAGGAGGAGGTGCGGGATTACCAAAACTGTTGTCCAGAGGGCTGAGGAAGGGTTGTTGAGGTGGTTCGGACATGTAGAGAGAATGGAGCGAAACAGAATGACTTCAAGAGTGTATCAGTCTGTAGTGGAAGGAAGGCGGGGTAGGGGTCGGCCTAGGAAGGGTTGGAGGGAGGGGGTAAAGGAGGTTTTGTGTGCGAGGGGCTTGGACTTCCAGCAGGCATGTGTGAGCGTGTTTGATAGGAGTGAATGGAGACAAATGGTTTTTAATACTTGACGTGCTGTTGGAGTGTGAGCAAAGTAACATTTATGAAGGGATTCAGGGAAACCGGCAGGCCGGACTTGAGTCCTGGAGATGGGAAGTACAGTGCCTGCACTCTGAAGGAGGGGTGTTAATGTTGCAGTTTAAAAACTGTAGTGTAAAGCACCCTTCTGGCAAGACAGTGATGGAGTGAATGATGGTGAAAGTTTTTCTTTTTCGGGCCACCCTGCCTTGGTGGGAATCGGCCGGTGTGATAATAAAAAATAAAAAAAAATATATATATATATATATATATATATGTATATATATATATATATGTATATATATATATATATATGAATATATATATATATATATATATATATATATATATATATATACTATATATATATATATATATATATATATATATATATATATATATACTATATATATATATATATATATATATATATATATATATATATATATATATATACTATATATATATATATATATATATATATATATATATATATATATATATATATATATATATATATATACTATATATATATATATATATATATATATATATATATATATATATATATATATATATATATATATATATATATATATATATATATATATATATATATATATATATATATATATTATTGTAATCACAGATGCAGTGTTGTTAATGATTAAATACCACTCGTCCGTAGTTACAATAATATATATACTGCTCGTGGAGGCTAGTAGGTCAAACGGGGAGTAGAATGAAATTAGCTCTGAGGTATCCACACCACCGTATATCCTCGGATCACGGTAAAACACCTAGCTAAAACGACACAGGTTTGAGTATTCGGCTAGTCGCAGTGTTGTGTTTGATTAAATACCACTCGTCCGTGAAATTAATCTGTTCCTGAGAGGTCATGGTAAGCCGAAATTATCGTAAGGCGAATTAATTTTCCTCATAAGAAATAATGGAAATCAAATTAATCCGTGCAAGACACCCCAAAGTATGAAAAAAAAAATTTACCACATGAAATATTAATTTTAATACACACAAACTGAAGAAGACATGCACAGTTACTACTCTACTAAGAAGAGAATACATGACACTTACCTTTATTGAAGATCTGGTGATTGATGGGATGGGAGGAGGGAAGAGTGTGGAAGTTGTTATTGTTTAGAAGGGGAATCCCCTTCCATTAGGACTTGAGGTAGCAAGTCCTTTTCCGGGGCTACTTCCCTTCTTCTTTTAATGCCACTAGGACCAGCTTGAGAGTCACTGGACCTCTGTTGCACAACAAATCTGTCCATAGAGCTCTGTACCTCCCGTTCCTTTAGGACTTTCCTAAAATGGGCCATAACATTGTCATTGTACAGGTTGCCAACATGGCTTGCAGTAGCTGTTTCAGGGTGATTTTCATTCGCAAAGGTTTGCAGTTCAACCCACTTTGCACACATTTCCTTACTCTTTGAAGTAGGCAACTTCCTCAATTTCTCTCTCCCTTCCTCTGAAGCAGTTTCTTCAGGTCTGGCCTCTTGCTGTTGAAGATGATCTTGCAGTGGTTAGTTCTTCATTGTCCTCCTCCACCAACTCTTCCACATCCTCCCCACTAACCTCCAACCCCAAGGACGTCCCCAATGCCACAATGGATTCCACAACTGTCATACGTTTCTCAGGGTTAGCTTCAAACCCTTCAAAATCCCTTTCTTCTACACATTCTGGCCACAGTTTCTTCCAAACATAGTTCAAGGTCCTCTTAGTCACTCCCTCCCAAGCCTTACCTATAAGGTTTACACAACTGAGGATACTAAAGTGATCTTTCCAAAACTCTCTTAGAGTCAATCAAGTGTCTCAGGTCACTTTAAAGCACTTTTGAAACATAGCTTTTGTGCAGAGTTTTTTGAAGTTTGAAATGACCTGCTGGTCCATGGGCTGCAGGAGATGAGTGGTATTAGGAGGCAAAAACTTGACTTTAATGAAGCTCATGTCCCCAGAAGGTCGCACTGCCAAGTCTGAAGGATGACGACCATGAGTATTGTCTAATACCAGGAGGCACTTAAGGTCCAATTTCTTTTCCATTAGGTAATTTTTCACATTGGTGGCAAATGCATGGTGTAACCATTGAAAAAGTCCCTAGTGACCCATGCTTTACTGTTTGCCCTAATTAAATCGTCATGCAACTTCCTAGCCTTTTCACATATGATTGCTTGAGAGATGCTATCTCCTGCTATCTGTTTTTCGTTTATCCACACCAATAACAGTCTCTCAACATCATCTATCACTTGCGATCTCTGTTTCGAAAACAAACTTGCACCTTTTGCAAGAACAGCTTCCTTGATTGCCGTTTTGTTGGCCAAGATAGTAGCGATGGTTGATTGGGGTTTGGTATACAACCTGGCCAGCTCCGAGACACGAACTGCACTTTTGTACATAGTAATTATCTCTTTCTTCATTTCCATAGTAATTTTCACCCTTTTTACCACAGTGCTGGCACTAGAAGCTTTCTTGGGGCCCATGGTGACTTATTTTGCAGCTACAAGCACTAAAAACACTGTGATAATATGAAATGTACCGAATGTATGCTTAGATGCGACCGCACTGGCTGGCTTGTACACAGTGACAACCACGGGGCAGCTGAGGCCACGTGGGACGCATACCAGACGAATCACCTAAGGCGAGTTTTTTATCGTGAGGCGAGGCAAAAAATTTGCGTTCAAATGCTTCGTAAGGCGGATTTAACGTAAGGCGATGCATTCGTAAGGCAGGGGTCCACTGTGTATATATATATATATATATATATATATATATATATATATATATATATATATATATATATATATATATATATATATATATATATATATATAATGCAAAAGAACCACTGTGAAAGAATAGAGAAATTCCAAGTGCTTTCGTGACTATTCACATTATCAAGGAACATTGTTCCTTGATAATGTGAGTCACGAAAGCGGTTGGAATTTCTCTATTCTTTCATAGTGGTTGTTTTACATAATCTGAAATCACCTGTTTACTGTGATCTTATTGCATATATATATATATATATATATATATATATATATATATATATATATATATATATATATATATATATATATATATATATATATATATAATATGCTTTACGGTTCGCAAAAGACGAAATTATCAACAAACACCATCTCTCAGTCCACACCTGGTTTCGAACCTGGAAACTCTGCATCAGAGTATACAGATATAGGGGTGAGTATAATACCGAGCACGATGCCGGAAGCATACATTAACCATACACAAATAACCCGCACATAAAAGAGAGAAGCTTACGACGACGTTTCGGTCCGACTTGGACCATTGACAAAGTCACTGGTCTTTGTCAATGGTCCAAGTCGGACTGAAACGTCGTCGTAAGCTTCTCTCTTTTATGTGCGGGTTATTTGTGTATTGTTCCAGTCACGGTATTGTGCCTTTTTGTTATTTATTACATACATTAACCAGATAACTGCTGCGGCATATGGGCGCCTGGCAAACCTGAGAATAGCTTTCCGGTACCTCAGTAATGAATCGTTCAAGACTCTACACTGTGTACGTCAGGCCCATACTGGAGTATACAGCACCATTTTAGAACCCACACCTGATCAAGCACGTAAAGAAATTAGAGAAAGTGCAAAGGTTTGCAACAAGGCTAGTTCCGGAGCTAAGGGGAATGTCCTACTAAGAAAGGTTGAGGAAAATCGGTCTGACGACACTGGAGGACAGGAGGGTCAGGGGAGACATGATAACGACATACAAAATATTGTGTGGAATAGATAAGGTGGACAGAGACAGGATGTTCCCTAGATGGGACACAGAAACAAGGGGTCACAATTTGAAGTTTAAGACCCAGATGAGTCAAAGGTATGTTAGGAAGTATTTCTTCAGCCACAGAGTTATTAGGAAGTGGAATAGTCTGGTAAGTGATGATGTGGAGGCAGGAACCATACATAGCTTTAAGACGAGGTATGATAAAGCTCATAGATCAGGGAGAGGGAGGACCCAGTAGAGGTCAGTGAAGAGGCGGGGCCAGAAGCTGAATCTCGACCCCTGTAACCACAGTTAGGTGACTACAGTCAGACACCGCGTAAGTATGGGAGTCAAGCCAATCCAAGATAGTCATCCCACACACCCAAGAGCAACAGAGTTTTTCATCATGTCCTTCCACATGCAGTGAACTACGAAAGAGATTTTGAAACACTTAACAATTTGGATAAAGGCCAATTTATTTACAAACATTGTCTATCATTCAACAGCACGACTCAATCCTGCAGCCTCAGCATCAGAGTATATAGTAATTTATCCACATAGACAGATTCCAGATAACTACTGGCGCCTAGCTGAAGCAAGAAGGTGACTCTGCACACCCTTGAGCACCAGGCTTGTAAAAACTTACTTAAAGTAAAAGGACACAAGTGCAACTAATGTGACATTTATTGTGGCAACGTTTCGCTCTCCAGGAGCTTTATCAAAGCTCCTGGAGAGCGAAACGTTGCCACAATAAATGTCACATTAGTTGCACTTGTGTCCTTTTACTTTACATATTGTCGGTAATTCTACCAACTTTATTACAAAAACTTACTTCATCAAATTCTACCTTATGTAGAGAACTAAGAAAGAGGTTTAGAAATACTTAACAATTCGCAGTCAAAATTATTTATAAACATTATCTCTCAATCCACAGAAGGATTCTAACCTGCAAACTTGGCATCGCAATACACAGTACTTTATCCACAAAGTCAGATTCAAGATAGGTATGGGCTCCTAGCCAAAATCTAGATGGTCATTGCCCCGTTCTTCGGAGCACAAGGCTTGTACAAAATTATTTTACTAAATCCAGCCTCGTGTTGCAAAGAACGAAAGAAATTTTCAAATGCCTAACAATTCTCAAACATGCGAAATTATTTACGAGCAATATTTCTATGTGGAGACTCGGCATCAGAGTACACAGTGCTTTATCCACACAGCCAGGCTCCCGATAATTGAGCGCCTAGTCGAAGCTAGGCGGTCACTCTCCGATACCCCGGAGAACCAAGCTGGTACAAAGTTATTTTAACAAATCCTGCCATATGCAATGAACTACGAAAGAGATTTAGAAATTCGCAGTTTACTGCACTGAGTGCCTCACCAACAATGCAGTTTCTCCGTGTCAAGTTGTAGAAATTTCTTGTTGCTCTTTCTATGTTCGTTCTCCTCGTTAGGTAGTCTTTGATTCACACAAGTGTCATTCATCTTTCTCATTCACAATTCTGTGCACTTCAGCACCACACTGTGCACACGCGCACTTTAGCATCACACTGTGCACACGGACACTATACTGAGCACACAGGCACCACAGTGAGTTCATCAACACCATACTCTGAACACCAACACCTGTTTGTGTGCAAAAGCATCACAACGCGTATAGTCCAACGCCTCAAGGTGATTGTTACCTTTTAACAACATCAATGATACCTTGGAACTCCAAGTTCTTAATGTTTCAGAACAACATTCAAATTCAAATTCAAATTCAAAATTTATTCTCTATAAAGATTACAATGTTGAATTTACAGAATTTGGTTGTTGTGTGGTTTACATGTAGTTAAATAATGATTACAGAGTGTACCACTAGAACACCTAGCATGGCTAGGCATTTCGGGCAGACTTGGTTTAATTCTTTATTTTAAAATATTACAAATTATGAGGTAAGTTGGTATTATGGCTAAGTGACTAAATACTAGTTTGTGAGTTTAGCAATGTGAATGCTTTTGTTTTGGCACAGTACATAGTTTCAGTATTGAAGTATCATAGGATTCATTATTTTAAGATTGAGATTAATATTTCTGTTTATGGTCAAATGGGTGAGTGAGTGTAAGTGTGAACCACCAGGTGGTATTTGTGTAGTTAGTTGATGGGGTTTATCAGGGAGATAAGATGTTTTCTAATGGTAGTTTTGAAGGTTTGTAGATGAATGGTTCAGAGAACCGACATGTTGATAAATTAGACACATGTGCAACTCTTGGGTATCTTTATTGAGGAAACGTTTCGCCATACAGTGGCTTCATCAGTCCATACAAAGGAGAATCTTGAAGAACAGGAGGTGCAGCAGTCATAGGTCGTGTAACATTTGTTCAATTCTTCGCTTGCCTAATTCTTGGGCACGACCTACTTCAACCTTGAACAAATGTTACACGACCTATGACTGCTGCACCTCTCCTGCCAACGGTTTATAAGCTCCTTCTCAGCACGTATGCCGTATTCTATTCAAGATTGATGGACTGACCACATCGACTCAAGGTTGAGGGACTGATTACCTCATTCTCCTCCTGTTCTTCAAGATTCTCCTTTGTATGGACTGATGAAGCCACTGTATGGCGAAACGTTTCCTCAATAAAGATACCCAAGAGTTGCACATGTGTCTAATTTATCAGTTTTGAAGGTGATGAATGTGTCTGCAGTTCTAGCGTTCTCAGGTAGGGTGTTCCAGATTTTAGGGCCTTTGACATACATTGAATTTTTGTAAAGGTTTAGTCGGACATGGGGAATGTCGTAGAGATGTTTGTGTCTGGTGTTATGCCTGTGGGTTCTGTCACAACTATCAAGAAAGCGTTTTAGGTCAAGGTTGATATTGGAGTTTAAGGTCCTGTAGATGTAGATTGCACAGTAGTAAGTGTGGATGTACTGAACAGGGACTAAGTTTAGATCTATGAAGAGTGGGGGGGGGTGTTGCCAGGGATGGGATTTAGTGATTATTCTTACTGCAGTTTTTTGTTGGGTTATTATTGGCTTTAGGTGTGTTGCTGCAGTTGATCCCCAAGCACAAATAGCATAGGTGAGGTATGGATAAATAAATGAGTGGTATAGTGTGAGAAGGGCATTTTGCGGCACGTAGTATCGTATCTTGGAGAGGATCCCAACTGTTTTGGATACTTTTTTGGTTATGTGTTGGATATGGGTTCTGAAATTCAGGTTGTTGTCAAGGTATAGGCCTAGGAATTTGCCCTCATTATGTCTGGTAATTAGAGTGTTGTCGATCTTAATGTTAAATTGTGCATCTCCTGCTCTGCTACCAAACATAATATAGTAGGTTTTGTCAGTGTTAAGCGTAAGTTAATTGGCTGTCATCCAAGTCGATATTTTGATCAGCTCCTCGTTAACAATGGTGTTGAGGGTGGCAAGATTAGGGTGAGAGATGACATAAGTCGTGTCGTCAGCAAAGAGAATGGGTTTCAGGTGTTGGGATACGTTTGGAAGATCATTGATGTATATGAGGAAGAGCAGGGGACCAAGGACACTTCCCTGCGGAACTCCAGTATCAAGTGGCCGTGTTGTTGATGCTGTGTCTTTAATGGTAACATACTGATACCTATTAGTAAGGTAAGATTTGAAATAAGCAAGCGCATGGCCTCTTATACCGTAATGGTCAAGTTTGTGGAGTAGGATGTCGTGGTCTACTGTGTCAAAAGCTTTTCTTAGGTCAATAAAAATTCCTAGTGGATATTCCTTATTTTCTAGTGCTGTGTAAAGCAGATCTAGCATTTTTATGATTGCATCATTAGTGCTTTTATTTTTCCTAAATCCAAATTGGCAGGGGTTGAGTATGTTTTGTGCTGTTATAAATGAATATAGTCTCCTGTGCACGAGTTTCTCAAAGATTTTGGATAGCAATGGTAAGTTTGATATTGGCCTATAGTTGTGTAAGTCTGTAGGGTCACCACCTTTATGTATTGGTGTAACCCTTGCCATCTTGAGTAGTTTCGGGAAGGTGCTAGTTTCTAGTGACTTGTTAAAAAGTAATGAAATAGCATGCGAAAGGATATGGGCCACTCGCTTGTACAGTAATGGTGGGACATTAGACAGATTCCCTGAGTTGTTTATAAGTGACTTTATAATCTCGGTGACTTCCGAGGGCTCAGTTGGTGCAAGATAGAAGGAATTTGGGAAATTCCCATCTAGGTAGTCCCCGGCATGGGCATTAGTATGTGGGATTTTATTGGCGAGATTGGATCCTATGGTTGAGAAGAAGTCGTTTATCTTGTTAGCTGTGTCAGTGGGATGTAGTGGTGTTTCATTAGGTTTAGTTAGGACAATATTCTTGTTTTTTTTTTCAGTTTGTGTGTCCCTAGAATCTGAGAGAGTGTTTTCCAGGTCTTTTTTATATCTCCTCTAGTGTCTGTGAATCTACTGGAGTAGTATAGTTGTTCGGCTTTCTTTATTACTTTGGTGAGAACTGATGAATAGTGTTTAAGAATATCTTTGTGTATTAAGCCCTGTCTATATTGCTTTTCATATTGGTGTTTCTTGTCAATGGATTTCAGAATGGTGCTGGTTAGCCATGGGCAACCAAGCAGTTTGTTTGTGATCTGTTTCGTTTTTATAGGACAATGTTTGTTGTATAGTCTAAGTAATTTGTTAAGAAAAATGTCTGTCCAGTCATCAATACCATTGGCCTTGGAGAATTTTGTAGGCCAGTCAACAATCTCTAGGTCAGTTGTGAACATCCTTATTGAGGCCTCGTCATGGAGTCTAAATGAGACTTTGTTGTATTCAAGTGGTGGTTTATTAATGTCAGGAGGAAGGTAGGGTAGTGGTCTGTAGTGCTATCTGTGATTATCCCTGATTTAAGGGGGGCTAGTATATTGGTCCATATGTGGTCTATTATGGTTGCACTTGTCTCAGTGAGCCTGGTTGGTTTAGTTATTGTTGGTATGAGAAGTGAGTTGTTCATATTGTTGATGAAATCAGTTACAGGCTGATCATCTAGAAAGCCAAGGTTGATGTTGAAGTCTCCAGCTAAGAGAAGGTGGTGCTTATTCATTTGTCTGTTTGTTATTAGTGACTTTAATTTCTCACTGAAATTTGGGATGTTTGTGTGAGGTATCCGGTAAATGGCACCGATTGTTATAGGTGTCTTAAGTTTTTTTACAGTAAAATTAGCAAAAATGTATTCCCCATATTCATCACTAAAGCAAGTGGTGCTAATACAAGATAATTGGTTAGAGTAATAGATTGCAATACCACCCCCAACTTGGTTTGGTCTGCAGTTGTGAATTGCTGTGTATCCTGGTAGAGGGTAGATATCTATTGTGTCCTGCTTAAGCCATGTCTCAGTAATAATAATGCAGGAGAAGGGTGTCTTTAGTGATTCAAGGAGTGCCAGGAGGTCATCATAGTGTTTGCTTAAGGACCCGATGTTGTAGTTAAGTACTGATAGGCTTTTAGCATTGTTTAGGATAGTGCTGGCTTGTGATGCTGCGTAATAAAGGCAGTTACTTTCCAATAGGTTTTGATTGGGTGTCAGATTATGGAGGTTTAGATCAGGGTCAACGTGATCAATCATCTTCTAGGTTTAAATTATGGTTATTTATATCCTGAGTTATGTGTTGAGTTCTAGTACTGATATCTGTAGTGGTGGGAAGCTTGGATAAGTATATAGCTAGAGTATTTTGGTCATATAGAGTATAGTCACTACTACACATAATGAAGTTGATGTTGTCTATGTGTTGTGCTGGAATGAACTAAAGTACAACTAGGTATAAACTAGTAATATAAAAATAAAAATTTAAAATAGAACAAGACTCTCACTTGTAATTGCACTAAGGTCTAATATAATGACTTTTGTGGAGTCTATGTTTTGAGCTAGAATGAGCTATAGTACAACTAGATTTAATCTAATAATATAAAAATACAAATTAAAAATAGCACCAGTCTCTCACTAGTAATTGCAATATGGTCTAATATAATGAATTTGGTATTGACTATAGTACAACTGAGTTTAATCTAATAATATAAAAAAGGCACAAGACTCTCAATTGTAATTGCACTAAGGTGTTATATAAGTTGTTTACAAGAATTAGAGTATAACTAGATTTAAATTGACAAGATAAAATATACAAGTTAAGGTAGCAAAAGAATAAAAAAAGTAGAAAAAAAAGATATATGAGGTAGTTGGTACTAGTTAGCAAAAGATAGTTAAGGGCCTTGAACAATAATATAATTGTTAGGTAAGACACATATGCAACAGTTAGGTATCTTTATTTCGAAACGTTTCGCCTACACAGTAGGCTTCTTCAGTCGAGTACAGAAAAGTTGATAGAAGCAGAAGATACTTGAAGACGATGTAATCAGTCCATCACCCTTAAAGTTTTGAGGTGGTCAGTCCCTCAGTCTGGAGAAGAGCATTGTTCCGTTGTCTGAAACAATATGTTGTTTCAGACAACGGAACAATGCTCTTCTCCAGACTGAGGGACTGACCACCTCAAAACTTTAAGGGTGATGGACTGATTACATCGTCTTCAAGTATCTTCTGCTTCTATCAACTTTTCTGTACTCGACTGAAGAAGCCTACTGTGTAGGCGAAACGTTTCGAAATAAAGATACCTAACTGTTGCATATGTGTCTTACCTAACAATCTGTCGGTATTTTATACCATTTTAATGTTCAATAATATAATTGAAATATACACTAATTGCACACACAATATAGTCACTAAGATATGAAAACAATCTTAGAGTAGGAATTATAATATAAACTTATAATATAAAAATACGAATTGAAATGGTACTTGCAATTGCACTAGAGTCTGGTATAGGTTGTTGACAAGATCGAGAGTATAACTAGATTTAAATTGACAAAATAAAATTCACAATTAAAGTATCAAAAGAATAATAGTAAAAAATAACAATGGTAATGTCTTGGTTATAATATGATAGTAAGATGGTAGACAGGTACATAGGTACAAAGGATAATATAAAGGTTGGAGTTGAATATACAAACTTGAAAATTTGGCAACAAAATGTTATGGGAAGTATAAAATAATGTTTAATGTACAAAAGCAAAATTGACTGGTAGTAAATATGGTGTTTAATAAAATTTTAGTAAGTAATAATGATCACAAAAAAAGTGAAAAAGTAATGTTTATTTCATTCAATATTGCACTGGTAGTTATACTAGAGGTTACTAACGTCACTAACGTCTCGGAAGAACAATGATATTGACTTCTCGGAAAAACAAAGTCATTGATGAATCGGAGTTAACGTGGTCACTGATTCCTCATAAAGAAAAAAGTATTAAACAGTCCAGATAAAATATAGGGGAAATAAATAATATTTCCTTAAAACGGGAGAGGAAGATAGTCTTGAAAAAGAGAAGAAGCTATAAAACACTTATCAAGGTCGCCACTATTGTAAGATGGTATTCAGTCACCAATAAAAAAGAGGAGGTCAGACTCATGAAAAGAAGAGGAAGACAGATACCCAGATAAAGAGAAGAGACCAGTCTACTTAATAAAATGTTATATTCAATCCCAACAATAAAACAATGACAGGCAGTATCCTCCAGAAAAGTAAGAGTATCTCCTCAGAAACGAGAGGAAGCCAGTCTCCTCACTGAAGACTGTCAGTCGCTTAAATAAAATGAGGATGCTAGAAGTACTCTGAAGTTCTGTAAATGGAAAAGGAAAGACCCACTGAAACTAAAAGTAAGAGAAAAGAACTGTTTTCTCAGTAAAAGAAAAAATCCACTTACCCATGAAGTCACACGGGAAATAAAATCGAGCCAAACTTATCATCCAAGAAAGTATGTCAGGAATATCAAGAAGGTTACGAAGTCGTTTTTTACATATGAAAAGCTTGGTCTGTGCAATACTGCATATGCCACTGGACCATAAATGGCCTTGGGTGTTTAGAAACGTTGTGAGTTAAGATTAAGCTAAGAGTAACAACTACACCATTGGTGAGATACATTATATACCTCGGATACGATATGCAGCAGAGATAGCGTGTGTCAGCTTTATATACATATTGTGAGGGAAGAAGTTCTTGTAGTTTTGAATTGCTGTAAATGGTTAAATTAATATTGGTTGGGACATTATACCTCCCGTGTTACTCAGTGGTGTCCGCCCGTGAGCGCTACCCTCGAGCTGGGTACTGAGCGCTACCCTTGAGCTGAGTACTGAGCGCTACCCTTGAGCTGAGTACTGAGGGTGACGCACCTCAGGGCGTCAAAGTGTTTTCCTATCATTATTATTTTCTTTTAATGATCAGACACAGGGCTGTAAAGCGTAATAATTTTATTACTAGTTACCAGTTGAACGCTTACTGATAAACTGAGGTGACCTTTAACAATCAGTTCTTTTAGTTTTCAGCCAATGCGATACTGCGGTGTTATTTAGGTAATTTTTTGAGTTTTCTTCTTAGCCTACAGCCAGTAATGGGTAAAATAAAAGAGAAGATATAACCGCTGTTACTATATTAATACTAGAAGCTACACTGTTTGATGATATAGCTCCTTCAACGTCTGGAATTGAGATTCCGTTCTGGCAACAGCTATAGAGGAATTAGTTGGTATTTACGGCTCCAGTCCATCTTCAGACACTAAGCTTAAATAACATAAAGGCACAATACTGTGACTGGAACAATACACAAATAACCGGCACATAGAAGAGAGGAGTTTACGGCGATGTTTCGGTCCAACATGGACCATTTACAAAATCACACTAACAGATAGGGACAGGACAAGAGAGGTAGTAGGAAAAGAAGAAGAGAAGTAGTGGTAGAGGTAGTAGTAGTAGTAGTCGTAGTAGTAAAGGTAGTAGTCGTAGCAGCGGCGGCGGCGGCGGAGTCAGTCAAAGACTAAGAAAGAGGAACACTGCAAGGAAGCTTACGATGGAAATCTGACGTCTACTCAAAAAGTAATTTTGGGTCTCTATTCGGATTATTCACCCAGGACTTGGAACTCATCTAGGTATGGCTCTGCTTGACTCTGTTCATCATTCCCATCTACTGCTACACGCCCTGAAACACTGACTAGCGTCTCTCCATCTTCGGGTGATTCTACTTCAGCGTAAGACCAGAGACAATAGCGTTCACTCCAGAACGTCGGCAAACTGCAATCTGGATTTTCCATTTTTCTAATTCTTAACCATAATTTTTAAAGGGGTAGACATGTAAGCCAGCGGAAGGCCTTGATAACATGACCAAAAACTCCAGCTGTGGGTCATCATATAACTAAGACCCACGTCAGGAAACACCTGTCCTGTTTCCTGACAAATCTTACCTAACCTTCAATTTTTCCATTTAGTTTCGTAAGAGTTAATTTGATCGCACGCCTCGCACATTTTTTCCAAAATTTTAACTTAACCTGTTTTTTTATGTCTCATAGTTATTTTCTCAAATGCATTATTATTTACATTCTTAAAAATAAATACACATTTGCTCTTCAGACAGCATCAAGCACTGTGTAATTGGTAAAAGTTGATAAAACTAATAATATCAAGTACTGATTTTTATTTTCTCTTTTCTGCCCAATGTATTACAGAAGCATTAACATTTTTTTTCCAAATATTTTTTGCCTTCAACAAAAGAACTTTTTTTATGATGTCATTGTTCAAACTAAAACAGCCTATTTCCCAGGAAAAAAAAACATTTTTTTCATATCATTTTATTGTTAAAAAAGTGATTAAGAAAACCAATAAGTATGTAAGATATGCATTTGTATTATTAAGACGTTATGAAGAGGACATGTCTCGCCCACCAAGAGGTTTTTCAATCCAGCGAAGAGATCCTTGACATTCTTTGCTTAAAAAGGTAAATTCGGACTATCATTAAATATTATCTGTTACCTATGTGTCTTACCTACCAACCTGTCGGTATTGTATACCTTTTCAATATTCATTATCAGTTGAGAGCTTAGATAGTAGTGACTATCAGCAATTCCCTCTTGAAGTAGTCTAGTGATCATTTAGACTCTATCATTCATATCAACGTGAAAAAACATAAAGTTGAGATAGTGCTGGAAAACAAAATCCAAAAACTTTCTAAAGAAAAAAAAGATGATTTACCTTCTCGTTAGCAAGGAACGCGATTCTACACACACATGTATAAGCATACATTATTTTTAATATAGTTCACTATAGTTTATACAGTGACATGATCTTATAGCCTAAAAAAAACTCAGAAAGGAAAGACAGAAAACATTTAAAGTCTATTTTACATGATTAGCACATGAACTAATCCCTAAGAAATACTGTTAAGGTTATCAGTGAATCAGAGATGATAAATGATTCTGAGAGTAGTGTTAGACGCTAAGTTGTAGGTTTGCAAGAGATGTTTCACGTTCACGTTCGCTACGTGGAGGCAACAGAAAGCAAAGCCACCTCTCTCGTGGTTATCAGAACTGTCGAGAGTCTAGACAGTTTTGAATCTTGAGTATTTCATCATTGTGTGTCACTCGTTTGTTAATAAAATGCACACAGAGTAAAGATGATGGAATTACCTCACCTTCTTTCTCTCACACAACCATGAATAGGTTCTTGGACCCCCAACAACCTTTTTATGAGCTCAACGGTTCACCAGAATCCAGTATGTAAAACTACTGCTTGGTTCAACCCACAGGACGGTTTTTTTTGGTCATATATTATGCATCAGCTCACCACCCACACCCAGTTCGTTCTCCAAACTTCTTATTTTAGTTGTTCAGAGAAACTTAGTCGACTATAATAAGACACATTGAACAAATGTTACACCACCTATGACTGCTGCACCTCTCCTGCCAACGGTTTATAAGCTCCTTCTCAGCACGTATGCCGTATTCTATTCAAGATTGATGGACTGACCACATCGACTCAAGGTTGAGGGACTGATTACCTCATTCTCCTCCTGTTCTTCAAGATTCTCCTATGTATGGACTGATGAAGCCACTGTGTGGCGAAACGTTTCCTCAATAAAGATACCCAAGAGTTGCACATGTGTCTAATTTATCAACATGTCGGTTCTCTGAACCATTCATCTAAAAACACCATTCTTTAACGGGTTTAGCCTATCGACTAGACTAAGATCTCACCTTCACACCACTAAGGAAGAGGTAGGGGGGTGGAAGAGGCCTCGATCTCTTGCTTCCTATACTAGAAATGAAAGTTAACTTTCAGCATGTACACTGAGAGATAAAATTATTCTTGGTGCTAACAGGGTTATGGCTTAAACACCGTCTGTTAACTGGATTTAATGCCTATCGACTACAAAGTAGGCTAGTAATGCAGCACTTAACCTACACAAAACAGTCAAGGATACCTTGATGTCTAAATTAGGACTTAAAGTAGACTCTCACGATGAGAAAATTACAATAAACGATATGCCTCACTCAGTATATATAACCTACAGAGAAAGCATTTTTTAAATGGGCTTAAACCTTATTAACTACATACAGGTTCATTATGGTTGCATGAAACCTGGTCGTCGTCTAGCAAGAATCTTGAATCGCCACAGTGATCTCGCGGCATATACTATATTGATAACATGGGTTTAAGGCTTATCGACTATACAAAGGGTATTATGACTGCATTTCACCTGTTTACAATTAGTCAATAATACTTTAATTACTATAAAAGAGATTACAGAAGACTCTCAAAAAACATATATTTTAGGGACCTACACCTTACCTTTGATATATACCTTTGAAGAATTTCGAGAGTATATCTACTCTCTGAGCCCGGCCATGGGCCAGGCTCGTCTGGTGCTCGCCTGGTCAACCAGGCTGTTGCTGCTGGAGGCCCGCTGCCCCACATATCCATCACAGCCTGGTTGATCTGGCACCTGGTGAAGATACTTGTCTAGTTTCCTCTTGAAGGCTTCAACACTTGTTCCAGCAGTGTTTCTCATATCTTCTGGTAAGATTTTGAAAAGTCTGGGACCTCGGATGTTGATACAGTGTTCCCTTATTGTCCCCACCGCATCCCTGCTCCTCACTGGGTTTATTTCACACTTCCTCCCATATCTCTCACTCCAGTATGCTGTTATGGCAGTGTGCAGATTTGGGACCAAGCCCTCGAGTACCTTCCAGGTATATATTATCATGTACCTCTCTCTCCTCCGCTCCAATGAGTACATGTTCAAGACTTGCATGCGTTCCCAGTAGTTTAAGTGCTTTACTGGCTCAATGTGAGCCGTAAACGATCTCTGCATTTGTTCCAGCTCCGATATTTCTCCTGCCCTAAACGGGGCCGTCAGCACTGAGCAATATTCTAAGTGAGAGAGCACTAGCGATTTGAAGAGTGTCACCTTCGGCATTGTTTCCCTTGTTTTGAAAGTTCTCAATACCCACCCAGTCATCTTCCTGGCTGTCGTGGTCTTTGTCTTATGGTCTTTAAAAGAAAGGTCCGCTAACATAATTATTCCCAGGTCTTTTACGTGTTCCTTACGTTCTATTTGGTGACCCTCTTGAGTTTTGTATATAGTGCTCCTTTTGAGTTCTTCATTCTTTCCATACCTAAGCAGCTGGAACTTATCACCATTGAACGTCATGTTGTTTTCCACTGCCCACTGGAAAATCCTGTTTATGTCTTCCTGTACTTTTTCAGTGTCCTCTACCGTACTGACTTTCATGCATATTTTAGTGTCATCTGCAAATGATGATACAAAAGTGTGCCGGGTGTTTTTGTCTGCTATGAGGATGAAGAACAGCAGAGGTGCCAGGACAGTGCCTTGGGGCACTGAGCTTTTGACCTCGCTGATGCTGGATCTTGCCCTGTTCACTACTACTTTTTGTGTTCTGTGTGTCAGGAAACCGAAAATCCATCTGCCTACCTTCCCCGTAATGCCTATGGCCTTCATTTTGTGCGCTATCACTCCATGATCGCATTTGTCAAACGCCTTTGCAAAATCTGTGTAAATCACATCTGCGTTTTGGTCGTCTTCCAGTGCCTCCGTAATTCTGTCATAATGGTTCAGCAGCTGTGACAGGCATGATCGTCCTGCTCTAAAACCATGCTGGTTCGGGTTATGTTGGTTGTGCTGGTCCATGAAATTTGTAACCTGCCGTCTCATCACTCTTTCGAAGATTTTTATGATGGGAGAGGTTAGGGCTACTGGTCTGTAATTTTTAGCTAGTGCTCTACTACCTCCCTTGTGCAAAGGAGCTATGTCTGCGCTCTTTAAGGCCTCCGGTATTTCGCATAGATCTAACCTCTTTCTCCAAAGAATACTGAGGGCTCGTGCTAGTGGTACTTTGCACTTCTTTATAAATAGAGCATTCCATGAATCTGGTCCAGGTGCTGAGTGAGTGGGCATGTTTTCCATTTCTTTTTCGAAATCTATGGGATTTGTACTGTTAGTTAGTTGGTCTGTGTTGCCTTCTTCTGGAGTGACAAATATTTCTGCATTTTCTACCTTGCTGTCATTTGGTGGGTTGCTGAACACCGACTCATACTGTTCTTTTAGGATTTCACTCATTTCCTGTTCGTCAGTATATGAGTCTCCTCTCAGTAGTGGTCCAATTCTACAGGTAGTTCTTAGCTTGGATTTTGCGTAGGAATAGAAATATTTTGGGTTTCTTGCAATATCCTGTATGGTCCTTTGTTCCCTTTGTACTTCTTCTGTGAGGTACGACATCCTAAGTTTTTGCTTTAATTCAGTGATCTCTCTGCTAAGTCTATCTTTCCTCTGTTGTACTATATTTGTGTTTTTAAGCAGTTCAGTAACCCGTTTTCTTCTTCTGTACCATCTCCTACACTTTCTCTCTATATCTGATCTTCCTCTGGGTTTCCTCAATGGTACATGTTTCATACATACTTTGTATGCTTCTGTATTCAGCTTCTCTAGGTACTGGTAGGGATTTAGGTCGCTCATGTCTGATTCCCAGGGTATGTCTGATAGCTCTTGGTTTATTTTTTCCCAGTTAATTCTATGGTTGTTAAAATTAAGCTTATTGAACATCCCGTCTCTAACTTTAGCGATGCAGTTTCCTACCCCTGAGTTAATACTAGTTTGAACCTCTATGATGTTATGATCAGAGTAAATAGTTTTGGAAACTGTTATGTCTCTGATCAGTTCCTCGTTGTTTGTGAATATCAAATTCAGGGTATTTTTATTTCTAGTGGGATCAGTTACCTGTTGGTTTAAAGAGTACTTTTCACAAAGCCTCATTATTTCCCTGGTATGTACCTGTTGAGCCAGGGTGCTTCCCGGGGATATTTCTGGTATAACATTACGTTGTGCCATTTTACATGAGGGGGATTAAAATCTCCAAGGAGTAAAATATTTGGTGTAGGACTTTCTAGCCTATCCAGATAGCTATCTATCTTACTTAACTGATCTGTGAATTCCTCAGCAGTTGCCGATGGTGGTTTGTATACTAGGATAATTACCAAATTCCTATTTTCAACTTTAATGCCTAGAATTTCTACTATATCATTCGTAGAGTTCAGCACTTCTGTGCAACAGAAAGTATCCTTTACATAGATTCCTACTCCTCCCTGTGACCTATTGATTCTATCACATCTATACATGTTGTAGTTTTCTATCTTCATCTCTCCTTCCAAAACATCCCTTGTATGTGTTTCTGTAAATGCTCCGAAAATGGCATTCGCTTCTGTCAGGAACACACTGACATAACTAACTTTGTCATTTTTATTTGATTTCAAACCCTGTATATTTGCAAATATGAAGCAGGAATTACCAAGTGGGATGTTTTGTCTCGCTTTGTGTTTCATTAGTACCACTGGTGGTGTACTACCTGGTATGTCTCCTGGTGTACACTCCCCTGGTTTCTCCAGTACTGGCTTCGCGTTTGTTTGCTTATTCGTCCTTGAGCCCACCTGTCCTCTCTGTACTATACCCCCTGTTTGTCTCTCCCTTTGTTTTGATCTTTTCTCTTTTTGTCTAAAAAAGAATGCTGTTCAATTTCCCTTTCTCTGCTAACTCTGTAGCGCCGCGTTCCTTTTACATGATGGTCTGGGCAGCTCAGATCATAACATTCTCTTGACTGTGTTGAAGCTTTACACATTACTGGATGGAAGTACCTGCTGCACTCTTTGTTGAAACGACACTTTCCCTTCCTTAACATGTTCACACATTTTCTGGTGTGTTTATTCCAACAATCTCTGCCATATAGGCACATACCTTTAGCATAGTAACTGCAAATGTTCTGACTACCTATATTTATTGATTCTGTGTCGTTCCTGAGTTCTGCCACCTGATCTGAGTTCCCTTGTTCACTTTCTTCTAGGCTAATTTCTTCCCTTTGCTCGTTTTCGTTTGCTCCTGCTCTAGTTTTCTCATCCTCCCTTCCCTTTTCCACTATGTTATGTATCCCTTTTTCCTTTTCCGACTTTCTCTGTATGACGTTTTCTACTATTGCTCTTACTTTCACATCTTGGTTTTCACCTCTATTTGCATTTTCCTCCTTTTCTTGTTCCTTTTCCCCTGTTTTCCACTCTTTGTATAGCTCTGGCAAGCTCCTTAGAAACTTCCTTACGCTCTCTAGGTTTTCACTTTTCAGTGCCTCTCTTATGCTTAACCAGCTGTCCCTTTCACTGGGGCAAATCCAGAAACGACTTTTTTGTTTTTGGTCATTTGTCATGGTTGCATGAAGCTTTGTACATGATATATGTGATGTTTTACGACTTATTTTATAATCAATGCCCCTCATGTTTCTCCCAAAGATTTTTTCACATATACAACAGCCTTTATTCCTGGCCATGATTACTTTTAAAACAGGTGTATGTGGTGGATGGTGTATTTATTATGTGCGGCTGGTGGTGGGGGGCTGGTAGGTGGGATGGGATGGGCTGGGCTGTGGGTATCCTTGGGAAGAGGGCAGGGACAAAAGGAGGAGGGGGGGTGTTCGGTGGGGTTGTAAGCTGGGAGATAGGGGTCTGTGGAAAGAAGGGGAGGGTGCGAGGAGGGGAGGCCGTGGGTGGGATTATTGGATGGGTGGGGTTGGATCCGGGGAATGGGGTGGGGGCTCGTAGAGGGGGATGGGGGGAGGGAACGAGGCGGGGGCTTGGAAGTGGGGTGTGCAGGTGGCACTTTCAACTTGTTCCCATATAATTATACCATAGGTTTACACTACACTCCGGATTAAAAGGATCAACTCAGTTTACTATATCACTGCCTATTTGTATCCACCAGGCCCGATGGCCTGGTGGATAAAGCTCTCGCTTCACACACGGAGGGCCCGGGTTCGATTCCCGGCGGGTGGAAACATTTCGACACGTTTCCTTACACCTGTTGTCCTGTTCACCTAGCAGCAAATAGGTACCTGGGTGTTAGTCGACTGGTGTGGGTCGCATCCTGGGGGACAAGATTAAGGACCCCAATGGAAATAAGTTAGACAGTCCTCGATGACGCACTGACTTTCTTGGGTTATCCTGGGTGGCTAACCCCCCGGGGTTAAAAATCCGAACGAAATCTTATCTTATCTTATCTTGTCTATTCGTTATATGTGGTAACTGGTACCTTGGTGTATCACTCGTCACATGGCAACACCAGCACAAGTCAACACTCGTCACATGGCAACACCAGCACAAGTCAACACTCGTCACATGGCAACACCAGCACAAGTCAACACTCGTCACATGGCAACACCAGCACAAGTCAACACTCGTCACATGGCAACACCAGCACAAGTCAACACTCGTCACATGGCAACACCAGCACAAGTACACTCACCCACCACTGCCACACTTCACTATTGTTTTTTTATTTTATTTCCTTTGATTTTATCACTGGTATTTTGTCACTGTGTTGTACACTGGTTATCTCAAGGATATACAATGTACTCGTTTAAGATACACTTTTCACTGCACTACACTGGGATAGTTATATCGTTGACACGTCTTGGTGAATATAAACAACCTCGTGAAGAAAGTAAGCTTTAAGCCTTAATGTATTCTGTTTACCACCAGCAAAAATTACTAAAATATTTAAAATACGATAAAAGTCAATTCTAAGCATATTTACACTGGAAGACATTCCT
>NC_091318.1:40760558-40843058 GCF_038502225.1 Cherax quadricarinatus
ACGATTTAGCTATTATCGCAAATATAAGCAATATAAAATTAAATGAAAAAATAATAATTATATACCTGGTTACCTGGAGGTTATTCCGGGGATCAACGCCCCCGCGGCCCGGTCCATGACCAGGCCTCCCGATGGATCAGGGCCTGATCAACTATGCTGTTACTGCTGGCCGCACGCAGTCCGACGTACGAGCCACAGCCCGGCTGATCCAGCACTGACTTTAGGTATCTGTCCAGCTCTCTCTTGAAGGCAGCCAGGGGTTTATTGGCAATTCCCCTAATGCTTGATGGGAGGCTGTTGAACAGTTTTGGGCCCCGGACACTTATGGTGTTTTCTCTTAGTGTACCAATGGCGCCCCTACTTTTTATTGGCGGCATTTTGCATCGCCTGCCCAGTCTTTTACTTTCGTAGGGAGTGATTTCTGTGTGCAGATTTGGGACCATTCCTTCCAAGATTTTCCAAGTGTAGATTATGATATATCTCTCCCTCCTGCGTTCCAACGAGTACAAGTCAAGTGCTTCCAAGCGTTCCCAGTAGTTAAGGTGCTTGACAGAACTTATACGTGCAGTAAAGGATCTCTGTACACTCTCTAGATCTGCGATTTCACCTGCTTTGTATGGAGATGTTAATGTACAGCAGTATTCCAGCCTAGAGAGAACAAGTGATTTGAAAAGGATCATCATGGGCTTGGCATCACTCGTTTTGAAAGTTCTCATTATCCATCCTATCATTTTCTTTGCACGTGCGATCGTGGCACTGTTGTGATCCTTGAAAGTGAGATCCTCAGACATTACTACTCCCAGGTCCCTTACATTATTTTTCCGCTCTATTGTATGGCCGGAGTCAGTAGTATACTCTGTTCTAGTTATTATCTCCTCCAGTTTTCCATAACGGAGTAGTTGGAATTTGTCCTCATTGAACATCATATTCTTTACCGTTGCCCACTGGAAAACTTTGTTTATATCTTCTTGGAGGTTAACCGCGTCCTCAGCAGATGACAGCCTCATGCAGATCCTAGTATCATCCACAAAGGATGATACGGTGCTGTGGTGTATATCTCTGTTTATGTCTGATATGAGGATAAGGAATAAGATGGGGGCGAGTACTGTGCCTTGTGGAACAGAGCTCTTCACTATGGCAGCCTCCGATTTAACTCTGTTGACCACTACTCTTTGTGTTCGATTTGTTAGGAAGTTGAAGATCCATCTCCCCACTTTCCCAGTTATTCCTTTAGCACGTATTTTATGGGCTATTACGCCATGATCGCATTTGTCAAATGGTTTTGCAAAGTCTGTGTATATTACATCTGCATTCTGATTTTCTTCCAGTGCATCCAAGGCCATGTCATAGTGATCCAGTAGTTGTGAGAGGCAGGAGCGACCTGCCCTGAACCCATGTTGCCCTGGATTGTGCAGATTTTGGGAATCCAGGTGATTTGCAATCCTGCTTCTTAGCACTCTTTCAAAGATTTTTATGATGTGGGACGTCAGAGCTATTGGTCTATAGTTCTTAGCTAATGCTTTGCTGCCACCTTTATGGAGCGGGGCTATATCCGTTGTTTTAAGTGACTGTGGAATTTCACCCATGTCCAAGCTCCTCCTCCATAGTGTACTTAGGGCACGCGAGAGGGGTTTCTTGCAGTTCTTAATGAAAACAGAGTTCCACGAGTCTGGGCCCGGGGCTGAGTGCATAGGCATGTTGTCAATGGCTTTTTCGAAATCTATCGGAGTTAGGGTAATGTCGGAAATCTGGCATACATTTATGGAGTTTTGAGGCTCATTCATGAAGAAATCATTTGGATCGTCGATCCTCAGACCAATTAGTGGTTCACTAAACACAGAGTCGTACTGGGATTTCAATATTTCACTCATTTCCTTGTTGTCGTCTGTGTAAGTCCCATCCTGTCTGAGTAAGGGCCCGATACTAGATGTGGTATTTGCCTTGTTTTTGGCATATGAAAAGAAATATTTTGAATTTCTTTCAATTTCACTAATAGCTTTAAGCTCCTCCTGCCTCTCCTGGTTCCTGTAAGAGTCATTTAGCTTAAGTTCGATAGTTTCCACTTCCCTGGTCAGCGCCTCCTTTCGTGTATCAGATATTCTAGCACTCCTGAGGAGCTCAGTGACTCTTCGTCGTCTTCTGTAGAGGGAGCGTCTTTTTCTCTCCAGTTTACTCCTGCTCTTCTTCTTTCTTAGGGGAATATGCCTAGAACATGCTTTGGCTACCAGGAAGTTGATCCTTTCAAGGCACTGGTTTGGATCCATGTCATTTAAGACATCTTCCCAACATGTTTCGTTTAGGACATGGTTTACCTGGTCCCAGTTGATGTTCTTGTTGTTGAAATTGTATTTTGTGAAGACACCTTCACAGGTACATGCATTCTGCTGTTCAGGACCCCTATGCATGTACGTCTGGACTTCGATTAGATTGTGATCGGAATTAGTTGTTTTTGATATTCTTATGTCTCTTATCAGGTCCTCATTATTTGTGAAGATAAGGTCAAGTGTGTTTTCTAGTCTTGTTGGCTCCACTATCTGCTGGCTTAAGGTGTGTTTTTCGCAGAGACTTAGTAGCTCATGTGTGTGTGACCTTTCATCTGCGCTACCTCCGGGGATTGTTTCAGCTATAACATTATTTGCTACATTCTTCCATTTTGTATGCCTTAGGTTGAAATCACCAAGCAGTAAGATGTTTGGGGATGGAGCTGGAAGGTTTTCCAAACAGTAATCGATTTTCAGTAGCTGTTCCTTGAACTGTTGGGAGGTTGCATCTGGTGGCTTGTATACAACCACAATGACTAGGTTTTGGTTCTCGATCTTTATTGATAGAACTTCAACTACCTCATTTGTGGTGTTCAGCAACATAATCATTGCAACCATTCAGGGGTTGCAACGAAAACCAATCAATTTGTAGAAGAAATCCTTAAAGATTATTGAGCTCTTAAGGCGTTTATTGGATCTCGGAAGTCCTCCACGTTAGGTAGGAACTAAACATAAGTATTAAAATTTGTCACTGGATTTTATTTAATTAAAGAATGAGAATGCTGCTGCTGCTACTACTAATACTGCTGCTACTACTAATACTGCTGCTGCTACTGCTGTTGGTGGTGGTGGTGGTGCTGCTGCTGCTGTAGCAGCAGCAGCAGTCCAAAACATGTGGAGAAATCTTAGGGCACTCAGGTAATCAGATCCAGAAATAGATCGAGTATCCCGAGTAACGTAATTTTCTGAAGGATCTTCTCGTTGCTGTGTAAACTCAGGTTAGTGAGTTTAGGCCCTCGGGTGTTGATTCAGCGCAATGAGTGTTTGTTCAAGGCAGAGTGTTGGCTTATATTAGCCAGTGTTGAATCTTTCTGAATGAGTTAATTCATAATAGTGTGTATTACTTCTCGCAAAGGGTGTTAAATATCTCCGAGATGTTGCGTCCGTATATTGAGTTGTGTGATGTTTAAGCAATTTTTCTTCTTGGTGTGTTGATTAATGTTACATATATATATATATATATATATATATATATATATATATATATATATATATATATATATATATATATATATATATATATATATAATGTGTGTGTGTGTGTGTGGGTATTGACTGGTAAGTAAGTTTATTCAGGTATACACAGAAACAGTTACATAGATTCTCATACACAGCAGTATATGTGTTGAGACTGGGTTACCTGGAGGTTACCTGGAGGTTATTCCGGGGATCAACGCCCCCGCGGCCCGGTCCACGACCAGGCCTCCCTATGGATCAGGGCCTGATCAACTAGGCTGTTACTGCTGGCCGCACGCAGTCCAACGTACGAGCCACAGCCCGGCTGATCCGGCACTGACTTTAGGTATCTGTCCAGGACTGGTATGTTGGTGGATGGTGATGTCTTGCTTTAATATGTTTAGTATTATTAATGTCATTTATCGTTAATGTTGATTGATGTTTATGCATGTTGAGTTATGTTAGTGTGTTAACTGTCACTGACTGCTCACTAATGTTGGTCTGATGATTGAAGTTTGTGATTACTGAGCTTTATTAATGTGCTAACTGATTTTATATAAGTATTGAAATATTCATTGAATAATGTGACAGGTCCTTAGCTCCCAACTACAGACCAATAAGCCTAACCGCCATAGTGGGAAAATTGATGGAATGTATGATTTCCGAGGCTATTCGTTGCCACCTTGACAGATATAAATTAATTAATGAATCTCAGCACGGTTTTACAAAAAGGCTTTTATGCCTTACGAATCTACTAATGTTTTTCACTAACGAATTTGAGGAGGTAGATCATGGTAATGAATATGATATTGTGTATATGTAGTTAAATAAGGCTTTTGACAGAGTCCCACATCGGAGACTATCGAGGAAAGTCGAGGCACACGGAATAGGAGGAGAAATTTTTTCCTGCATAAAGGCGTGGTTGACAGATTGGCAACGGAGAGTTTGCATAAACGGGGAGAAATCAGAGTGGGAAAGCGTCACAAGCGGTGCTCCACAAGGGTCAGTGTTGGGCCCCTTGTTGTTCACATTTACATAAAGGATATAGGTGAGGGAATAAATAGTGACATAAGCAAGTTTGCCCATGATACCAAAACAGGCCGTCCAATTCAATCTGACGAGGACACTAGAGTGCTCCAAAAGTGGTCGGAGAAGTGGCAAATGCACTTTAAGAACATAACATAAGAATGGAGGAATTCTGCAGAAAACCTACTGACCTATACAAGGCAGGTATTTATCAAAACCACCACTACCCAAAGCTACCCAAGAATTTACTTCTCTACCCACGATACCAATAAAACCCAGCCCCTCCCACTCATATACCTGTTCAGTCTCTTTTTAAAGCTACCCAAGGTCCTAGCCTCTATCACCCTACTCGGAAAATTGTTCCAGGCATCCACAACTCTGTTCGATCTGTTATTTCTGGTTCTTACCAACTTCGACGTCCTCAGTATTTTATTAATATCATCCACTTATACGCTTCGATGATATATCCTCTCATATTACATCTCTCAAGAGAGTGAAGATTCAAGTCTCTAAGACTGTCTTCATACGGGAGGTTCCTTACACAGTAAATCATTTTAGTCATTCTTCTCTGTATGTTCTCCAATGAATCTATATCTATCCTGTAATAAGGAGACCAAAACTGAGTGGCATAATCCAAATGAGGCCTCACTAGTGATGTATAGAGCTGTAAGATAACTTTTAGACATCTGTTTCTTATGCTTCTTGAAATAAATCCAAGTAATCTGTTAGCCTTATTTCGCACACACAGGCACTATTGTCTTGGCTTTAGATTAGTGCTTACCATGGCTCCCAAGTCTTTTTCACATTCTGTATGATCAAGCTCTACTTCACCTAGTTTATAGCTTCGAGGGTTATTTTCATTACCAAGTTCCCCATGGAACTTCATCTGCCACTTTTCAGACCAAGACATTAATTTGTCCAAATCTTCTTGGAGTTCACTGGTATCCTCCTCAAAATGAATGACATGGCCTATTTTTCTATCAACAGCAGATGTGCATGAGCTACTTGTAATTCATTCATCTAGGTCATTAATGTAAATTATGAACAACAATGGGCCTAAAACTGATCCTTATGGAACGCCACTAGTGACCAATCCCTATTCAAATTTGACCCATTCATGGAAACTCTGCTTTCTATTGGTAAACAATGCCTCTATCCATGCTATAACTTTACCTACTATACCATGAGCTTCTGCTTTTCTTAAGAGTCTTTTGTGAGGTACTCTGTCGAAGGCTTTACTGAAATCCAAATAAAAAATATATTCTTTATCACTAACTACTGCCTCATGTGTTTTATTGAAGAACGTCAGTAAATTTGTCAGATAGGAACGACCTCTCGTGAACCCATGCTGAGATTCATTAATCAAATTATTGTCTTCAAGGTGGCTTCTAATAATATCAGCTATAATTGATTCTAATAATTTGCCTACTACAGACGTTAGGCTTATTGGACGGTAATTTGATGGAATGGGCTTATCCCCTGACTGGAATATAAGAACTACATTAACTATCTTCCACATCTCTGGCACAACACCTATTAGGATTGATGCATTAAACACGCTCGTTAATGGCTGACTTAGTTCCATCTTGCATTCTTCAAGTACCCTGGAAAACAACTCGTCGAGTCCCAGGGACCCGACGAGTTTCTCAATAGGGTTTAGGGCTGGGGAATTGGCTGGCCAGTCATTAAAGAACCTCACTTCACAGTTCTTAAGCAACTGAACTACAGATCTGGCGGTATGACACGGTGCATCGTCTTGCATACAAACCGTAGCCCCACACTTGTCAAACACCTATGGTAAATTGTCACACAATAACTCCAGGTAATCATACTGATTCATATACTGGGTTTTGGGAAGCACAATAAGTTCACCAACACTCTGCATTGAAACACTCCCAAACCATGAGCGAGTCTGGGTGTTCGGTGGTCCCACAGGTGTAGCCTGGGTCTAGCGGGTCACTACCTATGGGCCGGCACACACGTACCCCACAGTTACAGGTGACGGTGAAGGTTGCTTCATCACTCCAAAGTACTTCAGACCACTCTTGAGGATTCCAGTGAAGATATTTCTTTGCATAATCCAGCCTACGTTTCTTCTGTGGTTTGGAGATGATCGGTTTCTTAACCTGGCAGTGACAACTGTAGCCCAGTTCTGACACACGTCTGTTAACAGTTCTTACAGCCACCTCTGAGAGAAGATGTGGGTTCTTTTCTTTCATTTCTCTAGCAGTTATCTTAGGTGTACTCTCTAACTGCTTTTTAACACAGTTAAGGTACGAACAGATGTCTTCTTCGAGAGGCCAGGCCGAGGTTTGGCAGACGGTAACTCGACACAACCACCAGTCATGAAACACTGCACCCAGTTATTTACTGAACACTCACACACACACCAACATTCTCTACTATTTCTTTCGTCTGGTGCCCAGCTTTGTGAAGCCCTATGATTTGAGTTATAGTTTCAGGTGTTAAAGACTTCTGTTGCAAACCCCTATCATTGTTGATAACCCAGGGTGAGCGTGTTGCAAACCCCTATCATTGTTGATAACCCAGAGTGAGTGTGTTGCAAACCCCTATCATTGTTGATAACCCAGAGTGAGCATGTTGCAAACCCTATCATTGTTGATAACCCAGGGTGAGCGTGTTGCAAACCCCTATCATTGTTGATAACCAAGGGTGAGCGTGTTGCAAACCCCTATCATTGTTGATAACCCAGAGTGAGCGTATTGCAAACCTCTATCACTGTTAATAACCCAGGGTGAGCGTGTTGCAAACCCCTATCATTGTTGATAACCCAGGGTGAGCGTGTTGCAAACCTCTATCACTGTTAATATCCCAGGGTGAGCGTGTTGCAAACCCCTATCATTGTTGATAACCCAGGGTGAGCGTGTTGCAAACCCCTATCATTGTTGATAACCCAGAGTGAGCGTGTTGCAAACCCCTATCATTGTTGATCACCCAGAGGCAACTAAGAAGCAACAACTCTGTGCTCTTCACTTTAGTCGTCACATAACTTGTTTAGAATGAAATTATCAGTAATTCAGAATGAAATAATAGTAATTTCTCGAGTAAAAACAAAAACAATAAAAACACTAATTGCCAACATGTCCTCTTGATGACAGCAAAAACATAAAAATTAAATTTTTGAAAAAAAAAAACATACTTAGAAATATGATAGAAACAAGCTGATTGCATCAACATATTGCCAGAATTTTGCACTATTTTTTGGTAAGAAAACCTGAAATTCCAAAATTTTTCAGCTTGAATTTTATGATCTCTAAATAGGGTGCCATAGGTCCATGAAGGTCTTGTTGCAGTAGTAGGACCTACTTCCACTGGGAAATCCCACCTACCAGTGACTATGCCCTCTTCTGCTATACGTCCCTATCCACTGGTGGCGCCTATATAACCGCCAGTCTTCTTGCCTTTGCTCCAGATTCTCCACCACCACGATGCTGTGAACACTAACTCCAAGGCTGAGGGACTGATTACCTCATCTTTTGTATATAGTTCTACTGTCTTCTAATTATGTCCTAGAATCTGTATCGATAAAGCCACTGGATGGCGAAACGTCTACAATCAAGATATCCAGATGTTGCACATGTGTCTTAACTTTCATATTGTCGGTATTTTATACCTTTCTTGCACAACTTGTCAGACACTGCAACATCATGGAATCTTGGTTCAGAGGACATCTACAAGACCTTCTTCACGGCTGCTACAACTAACCCATCCCTTTGGGTATGACGTACTTCCACTGGGGAATCCCGTCTACCAGTGACTATGCCCTCTTCTGCTACACGTCCTTATCCACTGGCACCTATATAACCGCCAGTCTTCTTACCTTTGGTCCAGATTCCCCTCCACCACGATGCTGTGAACACTAACACCAAGGCTGAGGGACTGATTACCTCATCTTTTGTATATAGTTCTACTGTCTTGCTCTGGTGGCCTGGTGGTTAACGCTCTCGCTTCACACGGCGAGGGCCTGGGTTCGATTCCCAGCCAGAGTAGAAACATTGGACGTGTTTCTTTCAACCTGTTGTCTATGTTCCCCATCAGTAAAATGGGTACCTGGGTGTTAGTCGACTGGTGTGGGTCGCATCCTGGGACACTGACCTTAGGAGGCCTGGTCACAGACCGGGCCGCGGGGGAGTTGACCCCCGGAACTCTCTCCAGGTAAACTCCAGGTAATTAAGTCCTAGAATCTGTATTGATAAAGCCACTGGATGGCGAAACCTGAAGAATGCCATATTGGGATGAGAACGGGTAGACGATGAGATCATGTGATGCCTGTATTGCTGGGGAGGCGGTGCTTTGCCTGGCTGAGTATCATGCATGATAATGTTTTTGAAATTTTGTGGTTTACAGTGTTACGTTCTATTCTGTCGGTGACGGCGATTAGCGAGGCGACGGTGTCTAGAAGCCTAGCCAATCGCCGTCACCGACAGAGTTGAATGTAACACTGGAAACCACAAAATATCTAAAACATTAGCATACATGATACTCAAGCAGGCAAAGCACCACCAGCCCAATAATACAAGGGTCGCATGATCTCATCGTCTACCCGTCTTCATCCCAATATGGCATTCTTCAAGTCACCATGCATCACTCACACCTCATTCTCCACCTATATATACTGTCTTTCAAAGACGGTGTTTTTCTAAACCAATTTCTTGATATAAATCCCAGTAATCTGTTTGCTTTATTACTCACACATACGCACTGCTGTCTTGGTTTAAGGTTGCTGCTTACCAAGTCCTTTTCGCAATCTGTAAGACTAAATTCTTCATTATTTAACCTCTAAGTGCTAGGGTTATGGACACTCCCGAGCTTCAGAACCTTGCATATATCTACATTGAACTGCATCTGCCACTTTTCTGACCAGGAACTGAGTTTGTCTAAATCCACCTGAAGTTCCGTGACAGCTACCTTTGAATCAATTATCCTACCTAGCTTCATGTCTTCGGCGAATTTGCTCTTATTACTAGTAATTCCCTCATCAAGATCATTGTTATATATTATAAACAACAGATCCCCACTCGGATTTAAGCCCATTTATGTACACTGTCTGCTTCCTGTTTGTGAGCCATGACTCGATCCATGAGAGCACTTTCCCCCTAATGCCATGAGTTGCCACTTTCTTTAATAGTCTCTGGTGCAGTACTCTATCAAAAGTCTTGCTAAAATGTAAATAAACAATATCGAATTCTTTATCATGATCAACAGCTTCAAAAGCTTTACTGAAGAAGGTTAATAAATTAGTTAGGCAGGTACGGGCAATGGTGAATCCATGCTGAATATCATTAATCAAATTATGCTTATAAAGATGGCTTCTTATAATATAACTGACTCTAGTAATTTGCCTACAATTGAGGTCGGGCTTATTGGGCAGTAACGACTTGTCACCTGCATTAAAAACAGGAATTACATTGGCGATCTTCCACATATCAGACACTACACCTCTCTGAAGAGATATATTAAAAATATTAATTAATTAATGGTTCAAAAAGTTCCATTTTGAGCTATTTACGGACCCTTGAAAAAAGTTGATCAGGGCTCGGGGAATTATTTTGCTTCAGTTGGTCGATCTGTTTGATAACCATTTCGCTAGTGACTGTGATATTACGTAATGTATTGAGATATTATTAATGTCTTACTGAGGGAAAACCGATAGAAAATGATGATTAAAAATAGAGCATATTTCATTCTCCTTGTCAGTAAGATGCCCAGAGTTATTTTTAAGGGGACTTATCATTTCTCTGACTTATGTTCTATAAACCTGGAAAAACCTTTTGGGTTAGTTTTCGATTCCCTAGCGACTTTAATTTCATAGTCCCGTTTAGTTTTTCTTATCCCCTTTTAACATCCCTCTTAATGTCAATATACTGATTCATAAGAAGACCCTCACCTCTCTTGATGCGCCTATAAATTTCTTTCTTCTGCCCTAAAAGATATTTGAGCCTAATTTATTCATCCATTTTGGGTCATTTCTATTCGATCTAATTTCTTTATATGGGATAAATATTCTGTGGGCAGCATGTATAATGCTGCCCACAGCATTATCCTGATAGCTCTCTTAGTTACTCCAGTCAACAGATGATAAGTGTTCTCTTAGCACATGGTGATCTGCTAAGCAAAAATCTGGGAGCGTTACTGAGTTATCCCTACTATCATACTTCCATTCAATGCTAAAGGTAATTGATTTGTGGTCGCTTGCGATGAGTTCCTCTGTAAATTCTAAATTATTAACAAGGGTTTCCTTGTTTGGCAGAACCAAGTCAAGCAGATTATTTCCCCTTGTAGGTTCTGGCACAAACTGCTTCAAAAAACAGTCCTGAACTACTTCTAAGAAGTCGTTAAATTCTAAATTCCCAGTAAAAAAATTCCAATCAATCTGAATAAAGTTAAAGCCCCCTAGAATTACTACGTTATCGTGTCTTGTGGCCTTAACAGTTTCCTTCCTCCCATAGTAACCTTCCTTGGTCCCTATCTAAGTTTGGGGAACGGTATATCATAACTAAAATCAATTTTTCATGCCCTTCTGAATATTCTATCCAGACTGACTCTGTATGTGTTGTTTCAGACTTTATACCCGTTTTTATGCAACAGTTCAAGCGATCTCGGACATACAGTACCACCCCACCCCCCTTCCCGATACTTCTGTCTACTAGGAACAATTTAAAACCCTGAATGTGACATTCCGCAGGCATGCCCCGATTTTCGTATTAAACCACGTCTCAGTTATGGCAAATACATCCATGTTACCTGCACTAGAAACTAATCTCAACTCGTCCATCTTATTCCTAGCACTGCGACTACAGTATAATATATATTTAAAGACCCTCCTTTCTCTTTACCCTTCCTGCTCATTTCTGTTTTTTTCCACTATACCTATTACTGTCCTTGTCACCTAGCGCCATTGGCTAACACCTAGTCCGCAGGTTATTCTTCAACTTCGTATATCATTGGCTAGGCCTCATTTAGCTTATGATGCACAATTTTGGTCGCCGTATTACAGAATGGATATAAATGCGCTTGTAAACGTACAAAGGAGGATGACAAATATGATCCCATGTTACAGAAATCTTTCCTACGAGAATAAACTGAGGGCCCTGAATATGCATTCTCTAGAAAGGCTTAGAAATAGGGTGGATATGACTGAAGTGTATAAATTTAAAACCGGAATTAATAAAGGGGATGTAAAGAATGTGCTCTTAAAATATCTAACAAAGACAGGACTCGCAGCAGTGGTTTCAAGTTGGAAAATTTTTGATTCAGAAAAGATATAGGAAAGCACTAGTTTGGTAATATAGTTGTGGATGAATGGAACAAACTCCCGAGTACCGTCACTGAAGCTAAAATCTTGTGTAGTCTTACAATTCGGTTAAATAAATATATGAGTGGGTGTGGGGGGATGTGAGTTGGACTTTCCTTGTATGGGTCAGTAGGAATGATGCAGTGATCCTTCTTTCTTATGTTTTGGTTGTGTGTTAAATGGCGTTTGTGTATTGACTGTAGTTTGTGTTTCTTGGCTGGTGTTAGCGAATTGACTGGTATTATTAAGAGGTGGCAAGTATTAATGTGTTGACTGGTGTTACTGGGTATTGTCTTAGAGCACATTGACGTGATTTTAACATGAGTTAAATGTGTTTTGAATGATGTTAGTGTTGATTTAACTAGTAATAATAACTGATGTTACCTGGAAGGTGTTCCGGGGGTCAACGTCCCCGCGGCTCGGTCCATGACCAGGCCTCGCGGTGGATTAGGGCCTGATCAACCAGTTTGTTACTGCTGGCCGCACGCACTGACGTACGAACCACATCCTGGCTGGTCAGGTACTCACATGGGGTGCCTGCCCAGCACCTTCTTGAAGACAGCCAAGGGTCTATTGGTAATCCCTTTATGTATACTGGGAGGCAGTTGAACAGTCTTGCGCCCCTGACACTTATTGTTTTGTCTCTTAGCATATTCTTGGCACCCCTGATTTTCATTGGGTGGAAGTTGCACCGCCTGCCGAATTTTTTGCTTACGTCGAGGTGATTCCCGTGTGCAGATTTGAGACTAGTCGCTCTAGAATTTTCCAAGTGTTTTTTATGATGGGCCTTTCTCTCCTGCGTTTCAAGGAGTAGAAGTCAAGGGATTTCAAACGTTCCCAGTAATTGAGGTGCTTTACTGTACTTACACGTGCAGTGTAAGTTCTCTACATGTTATCCAGGTTAGAAATTTCGTCTGCCTTGAAGGAGGCCGTTATTGTACAGCAATACTCCATCCTGGAGAGAACAAGAAATTTGAAAAGAATCATCATTGGCTTGACATCCCTAGTTTTGAAGGTTCTTATTATCCATCCTATCATTTTCCTAGCAGATGTAGCAGAGACATTGTGTTGATCTTTGAAAGTGACGATTCTCTAAGAATAACACTCATATTCTTCACATTAGATTTTCGCTCTATTGTGTGGTTGGAATTTGTTTTATATTCCAATCCAGTTTTAATTTTCCTCAAGTTTCCACTTGCGGAGTAATTGAAATTTGTCATCACTCAGCTTCATATTTTTTCTGAGGCCCATTTAAAAACTTGGTTAATGTCCCCTTGGAGATTTACTGTAAACCCATGGTGTCCAGGGTTGAGCAAGTGTCAAGTGTCCAGGTGGCTTCCTGCTTCTTAGAACCCAATAAAAGATTTTTATGTTTGGGATGTTAGTGCTCTCAGTCTCTAATTCTTTACAATTACTTTATTGCCATCTTTGTGGAGTTGGGCTATATGAGATGTTTTTAGTGACTAAGGGATGACCCCGTGTTTATGCTTCCTCTCCATAAAATATTTAAGCCACGTGAATGGGTTTTCTTTGCAGTCCTTGATGAACGCTGAGTTCCACGAGTCTGGGCCTGGGGCAGAGGGCATGGGAATTATTTTTTTTCAAAGTCCTGTATTGTTAGGGTTATAACAGAAATTCTGGAATTAACCAGATTTTGAGAGCAAGTCATAAAATAATCATGTAGATTGTCGACAATTTGTCTGACTGACGGCTCACTAAATGCAAAGTAATACAGGGACGTGAGTATCCCCCTCATTTCTTTTGCTGTCATCTGTGTATGGACTGAAGTTAGTGGTAAATTATGTTAATCAGAGTTGACAGATGCTAATGAGTGTTAGTGTATTTAGCGATATTAGAGCATTGATGTTAGTGTGTGTTGAGAAATGTTAATGTTTTGATTGATGTTAATGTTTTCTGAATGATGTAAGTGTGCTGACTGTAGTTACTGTGAGATGAGTCATGTTAGTGTGTTGATTAATTTTAGTATTGGTTTATTGATGTTAAGGTGTGTTCACTGATGGTAGTGTGTTCAGTGATGTTAGTGTATGTTGACTGATGTTAGTGTGTTGAGTGATGTCAGTGAATGTTCACTGATGCCAGAGAAGGTTGACTTATGTTTAAGCATATTAACATTAATGTGTTGGCCAAGGTCAGTGTGTTCTGTGATGTTAGAGGGAGTTGCGCGATGCTAGTGAGTTTACTGATGTTTATGAACTCTGACATTGCTGACAGTGCGTTGTCTGATGTGTGTTGACTAATGTTAGTGAGTTCACTGACGTTAGTGTGTTAACTGATGTTATTGTATTTACTGATGTTAATATGCTGACTAATGTTACTATATACACTGTTTTTTTGTGTGTGTTAACTGATGTTAGTGTATTGATCAGTGATAGAGAGTTAACTGTTGGAATGTTAACTATTGACTGATGTTAGTGATATGATGTTAGTGTCTTAATTTGTATCAGCTTTAATAACGACAGTGTATCAACTGACGTTACTGCGTTGATTTATGCTATTGTGATGACACATGTTAGTGTGTTCCCTGATGTTAGTATGTGTTGATTCATGTTAGTGTACTCGCCAATATGTGATTGCAGGGTTCGAGTCTCGGCTCCTGACCCGGCCTTTTTGCTGGCTTCGAGAATCTTTATCGTACCTCTTATTAAAGCTACGCTTCAATCCTGGCTCTACCACTCATTTACCTTCCCGACCACTCTAAGACTGAAGAAATGCTTCCTAACAGCCCCGTGACTCAACTGTGAAGTTAGCCTCGGTTCGTGCCCTTGTGTTTCTAACATCTGTCCCTCATATCAATTCCTCTCAGAATTTTAAACGTTGTTATCATGACACATACAGCCATATTTTCCTCTAATGACATCAGGTTAAGATCCATTAATCTCAGACTCTTCTCTTACCCTTCTTTACCCCTGGGACAAGAATCGCTGTGAACCTCTGTACTTTTTCCTGATGACTGACACCCTTCTCCAGGCGTGGGTTTCATACTGGTGCTGCATATTCCAGTATGAGTCTTGCATATGTCGTATAGTGTCGTGAACGACTGTCTGTTCAGGTTTCTGAAAATAAATCTTCGTACTTCAGGTGATATGCTCGGTGCTGTACTCACCCTCAGGTGTGTTGAATGATGGTAGTCTATTCACTGATATTATTATGTTGACTGATGTTAGTGTGTTGACTGATGTTAGTGTGTTGACTGATGTTAGTGTGTTGACTGATGTTAGTGTGTTGACTGATGTTAGTGTGTTGACTGATGTTAGTGTGTTGACTGATGTTAGTGTGTTGACTGATGTTAGTGTGTTGACTGATGTTAGTGTGTTGACTGATGTTAGTGTGTTGACTGTTGTTAGTGTGTTGACTGATGTTAGTGTGTTGACTGATGTTAGTGTGTTGACTGTTGTTAGTGTGTTGACTGTTGTTAGTGTGTTGACTGATGTTAGTGTGTTGACTGATAGTGTGTTGACTGATGTTAGTGTGTTGACTGATAGTGTGTTGACTGATGTTAGTGTGTTGACTGTTGTTAGTGTGTTGACTGATGTTAGTGTGTTGACTGATGTTAGTGTGTTGACTGATGTTAGTGTGTTGACTGTTGTTAGTGTGTTGACTGTTAGTGTGTTGACTGATGTTAGTGTGTTGACTGATGTTAGTGTGTTGACTGATGTTAGTGTGTTGACTGATGTTAGTGTGTTGACTGATGTTAGTGTGTTGACTGATGTTAGTGTGTTGACTGATGTTAGTGTGTTGACTGATAGTGTGTTGACTGTTGTTAGTGTGTTGACTGATGTTAGTGTGTTGACTGATGTTAGTGTGTTGACTGTTGTTAGTGTGTTGACTGTTGTTAGTGTGTTGACTGATGTTAGTGTGTTGACTGTTGTTAGTGTGTTGACTGTTGTTAGTGTGTTGACTGTTGTTAGTGTGTTGACTGTTGTTAGTGTGTTGACTGTTGTTAGTGTGTTGACTGTTGTTAGTGTGTTGACTGATGTTAGTGTGTTGACTGATGTTAGTGTGTTGACTGTTGTTAGTGTGTTGACTGTTGTTAGTGTGTTGACTGTTGTTAGTGTGTTGACTGACGTTAGTGTGTTGACTGATGTTAGTGTGTTGACTGATGTTAGTGTGTTGACTGTTGTTAGTGTGTTTACTGACGTTAGTGTGTTGACTGATGTTAGTGTGTTGACTGTTGCTAGTGTGTTGACTGATGTTAGTGTGTTGGCTGTTATTAGTGTGTTGACTGTTGTTAGTGTGTTGACTGATGTTAGTGTGTTGACTGTTATTAGTGTGTTGTCTAGGGTTAGTGTGTTGACTGTTGTTAGTGTGTTGTCTAATGTTAGTGTGTTGACTGTTGTTAGTGTGTTGTCTAATGTTAGTGTGTTGACTGTTAGTGTGTTGTCTAATGTTAGTGTGTTGTCTGATGTTAGTGTGTTGACTGTTGTTAGTGTGTTGTCTAATGTTAGTGTGTTGACTGTTGTTAGTGTGTTGACTGTTGTTAGTGTGTTGTCTAATGTTAGTGTGTTGTTTGTTGTCTAATGTTAGTGTGTTGTCTGTTGTTAGTGTGTTGTCTAATGTTAGTGTGTTGTCTAATGTTAGTGTACTCACCTAGTTGTACTCACCTAGTTGAGGTTGCGGGGGTCGAGTCCGAGCTCCTGGCCCCGACTCTTCACTGATCGCTACTAGTGTGTTGACTCTTGTTAGTGTGTTGACTGTTGTTAGTGTGTTGTCTAATGTTAGTGTGTTGACTGTTGTTAGTGTGTTGTCTAATGTTAGTGTGTTGACTGTTGTTAGTGTGTTGTCAAATGTTAGTGTGTTGACTGTTGTTAGTGTGTTGTCTAATGTTAGTGTGTTGTCTGTTGTTAGTGTGTTGTCTAATGTTAGTGTGTTGACTGTTGTTAGTGTGTTGTCTAATGTTAGTGTGTTGTCTAATGTTAGTGTGTTGACTGTTGTTAGTGTGTTGACTGTTGTTAGTGTGTTGTCTTATGTTAGTGTGTTGTCTGTTGTCTAATGTTAGTGTGTTGTCTGTTGTTAGTGTGTTGTCTAATGTTAGTGTGTTGTCTGATGTTAGTGTGTTGACTGTTGTTAGTGTGTTGTCTAATGTTAGTGTGTTGACTGTTGTTAGTGTGTTGTCTAATGTTAGTGTGTTGACTGTTGTTAGTGTGTTGTCTAATGTTAGTGTGTTGACTGTTGTTAGTGTGTTGTCTAATGTTAGTGTGTTGACTGTTGTTAGTGTGTTGTCTAATGTTAGTGTGTTGTCTAATGTTAGTGTGTTGACTGTTGTTAGTGTGTTGACTGTTGTTAGTGTGTTGTCTAATGTTAGTGTGTTGTCTAATGTTAGTGTGTTGACTGTTGTTAGTGTGTTGACTGTTGTTAGTGTGTTGTCTTATGTTAGTGTGTTGTCTGTTGTCTAATGTTAGTGTGTTGTCTGTTGTTAGTGTGTTGTCTAATGTTAGTGTGTTGTCTGATGTTAGTGTGTTGACTGTTGTTAGTGTGTTGTCTAATGTTAGTGTGTTGACTGTTGTTAGTGTGTTGTCTAATGTTAGTGTGTTGACTGTTGTTAGTGTGTTGTCTAATGTTAGTGTGTTGACTGTTGTTAGTGTGTTGTCTAATGTTAGTGTGTTGACTGTTGTTAGTGTGTTGACTGTTGTTAGTGTGTTGTCTTATGTTAGTGTGTTGTCTGTTGTCTAATGTTAGTGTGTTGTCTAATGTTAGTGTGTTGTCTGATGTTAGTGTGTTGACTGTTGTTAGTGTGTTGTCTAATGTTAGTGTGTTGACTGTTGTTAGTGTGTTGTCTAATGTTAGTGTGTTGACTGTTGTTAGTGTGTTGACTGTTGTTAGTGTGTTGTCTAATGTTAGTGTGTTGTCTGTTGTCTAATGTTAGTGTGTTGTCTGTTGTTAGTGTGTTGTCTAATGTTAGTGTGTTGTCTGATGTTAGTGTGTTGTCTGATGTTAGTGTGTTGTCTAATGTTAGTGTGTTGTCTGATGTTAGTGTGTTGACTGTTGTCAGTGTATTGACTGATGTTAGTTTGTTTACTGGTGTTAGTGTGTAATCTGATGTTAGTGTGTTGACAGATGTCTCTGTTAAGTGGATTGGATCCAAGCTGATAATCCATGAAAAAAATCATTCGTGCGAAGGTGTTTAGAAGCTGCTTGACCAGCACTCACCACCTGCGACATGTTTTTCCAGTAAGGTGATCACCCTCCAGTGCACTCCCCACTTCTTCACCACCTGCAGCATGCTCTTCCAGTAAGATGATCGCCCTCCAGTGCACTCCCCACTTCTTCACCACCTTTGGCATGCTCTTCCAGTAAGGTGATCACCCTCCAGTGCACTCCCCACTTCTTCACCACCTGCAACATGCTCTTCCAGTAAGGTGATCACCCTCCAGTGCACTCACCACTTCTTCACCTGCGGCATGCTCTTCCAGTAAGGTGATCACCCTCCAGTGCACTCCCCACTTCTTCACCACCTGCGGCATGCTCTTCCAGTAAGGTGATCACTCTCCAGTGCACTCACCACTTCTTTACCTGCAACATGCTCTTCCAGTAAGGTGATCACCCTCCAGTGCACTCACCACTTCACCACCTGCAACATGCTCTTCCAGTAAGGTGATCACCCTCCAGTGCACACCCCACTTCTTCACCACCTGCGACATGCTCTTCCAATAAGGTGATCACTCTCCAGTGCACTCACCACTTCTTCACCTGCGACATGCTCTTCCAGTAAGGTGATCACTCTCCAGTGCACTCACCACTTCTTTACCTGCAACATGCTCTTCCAGTAAGGTGATCACCCTCCAATGCACTCACCACTTCACCTGCAACATGTTCTTCCAGTAAGGTGATCACTCTCCAGTGTACTCACCACTTCTTTACCTGCAACATGCTCTTCCAGTAAGGTGATCACCCTCCAGCGCACTCACCACTTCTTTACCTGCAACATGCTCTTCCAGTAAGGTGATCACCCTCCAGTGCACTCACCACTTTTTTACCTGCAACATGCTCTTCCAGTAAGGTGATCACCCTCCAGTGCACTCACCACTTCTTTACCTGCAACATGCTCTTCCAGTAAGGTGATCTCCCTCCAGTGCACTCACCACTTCTTCACCTGCGACATGCTCTTCCAGTAAGGTGATCACCCTCCAGTGCACTCCCCACTTCTTCACCTGCGACATGCTCTTCCAGTAAGGTGATCACCCTCCAGTGCACTCCCCACTTCTTCACCACCTGCGGCATGCTCTTCCAGTAAGGTGATCACCCTCCAGTGCACTCCCCACTTCTTCACCACCTGCAACATGCTCTTCCAGTAAGGTGATCACCCTCCAGTGCACTCCCCACTTCTTCACCACCTGCAACATGCTCTTCCAGTAAGGTGATCACCCTCCAGTGCACTCCCCACTTCTTCACCACCTGCGGCATGCTCTTCCAGTAAGGTGATCACCCTCCAGTGCACTCCCCACTTCTTCACCACCTGCGGCATGCTCTTCCAGTAAGGTGATCACTCTCCAGTGCACTCACCACTTCTTTACCTGCAACATGCTCTTCCAGTAAGGTGATCACCCTCCAGTGCACTCACCACTTCACCTGCAACATGCTCTTCCAGTAAGGTGATCACCCTCCAGTGCACTCACCACTTCACCACCTGCAACATGCTCTTCCAGTAAGGTGATCACCCTCCAGTGCACTCCCCACTTCTTCACCACCTGCGACATGCTCTTCCAGTAAGGTGATCACTCTCCAGTGCACTCACCACTTCTTTACCTGCAACATGCTCTTCCAGTAAGGTGATCACCCTCCAGTGCACTCACCACTTCTTTACCTGCAACATGCTCTTCCAGTAAGGTGATCACCCTCCAGTGCACTCACCACTTCTTCACCTGCGACATGCTCTTCCAGTAAGGTGATCACCCTCCAGTGCACTCCCCACTTCTTCACCTGCGACATGCTCTTCCAGTAAGGTGATCACCCTCCAGTGCACTCCCCACTTCTTCACTACCTGCGACATGCTCTTCCAGTTAGGTGATCACTCTCCAGTGCACTCACCACTTCTTCACCTGCGACATGCTCTTCCAGTAAGGTGATCACCCTCCAGTGCACTCCCCACTTCTTCACCACCTGCGACATGCTCTTCCAGTAAGGTGATCACTCTCCAGTGCACTCACCACTTCTTCACCACCTGCGACATGCTCTTCCAGTAAGGTGATCACTCTCCAGTGCACTCACCACTTCTTCACCTGCGACATGCTCTTCCAGTAAGGTGATCACTCTCCAGTGCACTCACCACTTCTTCACCACCTGCGACATGCTCTTCCAGTAAGGTGATCACCCTCCAGTGCACTCCCCACTTCTTCGCCACCTGCGACATGCTCTTCCAGTAAGGTGATCACTCTCCAGTGCACTCACCACTTCTTCACCTGCGACATGCTCTTCCAGTAAGGTGATCACTCTCCAGTGCACTCACCACTTCTTCACCACCTGCGACATGCTCTTCCAGTAAGGTGATCACTCTCCAGTGCACTCACCACTTCTTCACCTGCGACATGCTCTTCCAGTAAGGTGATCACTCTCCAGTGCACTCACCACTTCTTCACCTGCGACATGCTCTTCCAGTAAGGTGATCACTCTCCAGTGCACTCCCCACTTCTTCACCACCTGCGACATGCTCTTCCAGTAAGGTGATCACTCTCCAGTGCACTCCCCACTTCTTCACCACCTGCGACATGCTCTTCCAGTAAGGTGATCACTCTCCAATATCCACTCTTACAATATCCGCTATCCAGTCAATTTTGTGGCAAGATTTTTCATCCTTACTTCGATACTTGCTATCTGTAACAACTTCCTAGTCTCCAGGTGCCTCACCAGCCTCCTGATATATATTTTTTGAGCTTTTTGAAGAGTATCCATATCTGATACTGGCCTGTTGCCTTCATGTTCCGTATTTAGTTACTTGTTTCTTATCATAGCAATATATTCACTCAGTGCTGTCACCACACCCTTTTCTTTTGCGCTGTGATATGTTAGACCTTTTCGCTTTTTTTTTTTTTGTTATCTTAACATTTTCACCACTTTATCTATTGTCATTATCGGTTGTTTATTATTCTTTCAGGTATTATTCCTTCCTCCACACTTAATATCTCATTGAATTTTCTATTCACTTCACATATATTTTTTCCAGCTTCCCTGAGCTCTCTAATTTTTTATCTTTAGTCTTATTTTTCCCCTGATGTGGCTATGCAAAAGTTTCTATTTTGACTTTCCCTTAAACTGCCCAGCTTTCCTTGTGTTCTTTCTAATCCTAATGTATTCATTCGGATCTCTTCTGGTTCTTTTTCCGATATTTAAAGTCTTGTTTTCTGTATATTTTTTCCCACGCTGCTTTGCCCTGTGTAAAGGCTTATGGCAGCTCATAGTGAACTTCTGATTTGTTTTTGTGTTTCCTCTTTCCGCTTTCTCAGTGATTCTCCTGAAATGATTTATGACCTCTTGGTGTGTTCTGTTTAGCTCATCCATTACTTATTATCGTTTTGTCTTATTGATTTTCATTCAGGATACTTCCAAAACCTACATAGTTCTCTCTCTGTTAAGGCTGTTATCTGTTTCTTCCTCCGTCCCTTCTTTCTAGTTACTTATTAACTTTGAACTCGAGCTTAGCACAGTGTTGAGAATAACTTCTAATCTTGCTCTGTAAATACATCTTGTAACGTCTGATTTAACTAGGCTGGAGACCTATTCCAGTTGTGGTAGTTCATCATCTTTTCGCATTCTTGTTATTTATTTTACATCTGATTTACGATGTTGTCCATCAATATTGATCAATATTTCCCAGTTCTCGAGTGTATTTCCTTACGATGAAGATTCGTTTTAATCAGTTGCTTTGCTCTGATATTTCTTGTTTTTCTGTGTATAATGGTCTATATGTGTTCCTTGTACTCAAGCTTCCGGTTTTTCTTGTGTAGTGAAAGGTTATATATTATTACTATTACTTTTGTGGGTCTCCCTTCTTTACAGATATTCTTTTCATATATTCTTTGTTATTGTGTACGTTTCTATGACCTTCACGGATGATGGAGAGATAAATTAATTCAATCACGGACCGCATTTGTTATTACCTTTTACCTCGTAAGCTCTGCTCAAAAGCTCTTGCAAGAAACTTTTAGGACACGCACAGCACCACCCAACTTGGGACACAACGTTCAGATGAACATGAACATGGTAGGTCCTTTTCACATCCATTCCTCTCACTCATATATCTGTCCAACTTATTTTAAAATCTGTTCAAGATTTCAGCTCAGCAGACCTTATCATGCTTCACATCTTCCTTACCCTGTATTAGACATGTTTCTCATGCCCCATGAATCCTTAGAACAAACAAGGTCCCAGGCCAGAAACATGTATACAATGCCACAAGTAATTGACTATAAATTTTGGACGACTGCTTGACTGCATGATATACCAGGTATTCACCCTCCTTTCTTGTCGGTATTGTATACCTTTCTTGCACAACTTGTCAGACACTGCAACATCATGGAATCTTGGTTCAGAGGACATCTACATGACCACCTTCACGGCTACTACAACTACTACAACTAACCCATTCCTTTGGGTTTGACTTACTTCCACTGGGGAATCCCGCCTTCCGGTAACTATGCCTTCGTCTGCTACCCGACCCTATCTACCTGACGGCTGTATAAGTGCCAGCCTCCTTGTGTGTGCTCCAGAATCTCTTCAACTACGGTGCTCTTCACACCAATTCCAAGGCTGAGGGACTGATTACCTAATCCTTTGTATATTGTTCTACTGTCTTGAAGTTATGTCCTAGAATCTGTATTGATAAAGCCACTGGATGGCGAAAAGTCTACAAAAAAGATACACAAATAACCCGCACGTAAAAGAGAGAAGCTTACGACGACGTTTCGGTCCGACTTGGACCATTGACAAAGTCACACTGTGACTTTGTCAATGGCCCAAGTCGGACCGAAACGTCGTCGTAAGCTTCTCTCTTTTATGTGCGGGTTATTTGTGTATCGTTCCAGTCACGGTATTGTGCCTTTATGTTATTTACAAAAAAGATACCCAGATGTTGCACATGTGTCTTAACTTTCATCCTTTCTTATATCTCTGTTAGACTGATAGTGTTCATGATGATTGAAACCTCTCTTACATAAAGTAACCCATGTGTTGTACTTGTATCTTACTGATCATCTCATCTTAACAGCTATGAGGAAGGAAGAGAGGGACTGGCGGGGATATAGTGTGAAGTAAATCTTCTGACATCACATGGGCAAGTCACTAGACCTGACCTTTCCCTCACATCGGACGTCCTTTGTTTCCAGTTCGTTCACTCCACACTTCTACGCCATATTTACATACTTCATATCTACATACTTTCATTCTTATGTTACTGTTACTTTGCCCGTTTTTGTATAAAATCATTTACTCTTCCTGTTCTGCTCCGTTTCTAAAGCATCAATCTGGATATTGATGCTGATCTTGCAGATCAACCTAGTCAACACAAAGTCGTATCACTTACAAGCGTCACTATTAATGTCTGGGTGTGTGATGTGTATAATTGGTTTTAACTGAAAAAAGTTTGTCACCAATCTATGCAAAATTTAATTGAAAACAAAGAGTGGAGCTTGATAAAAAAAATTAGGTTCATTCATTGATATGAATCTCACCTGAAAACTGCGTCGGTGATCCTGACAGTTGGCTCCTCTTCCCAAGGGCCTACTAGCAGGGAAGGATTCTTTAGTCCCTCAGGATTATCAGGAATAGCTGGGTCCCTAGTGGTAGAATCGTCATAGTCCAGTCGAGGCCCAGCAGTCCACGTTCGCTGTGGTTGCAGCTGTGGGTAAGGTTGCTGCAGCTGCTGGTATTGATGCTGTAGCTGCTGGTACGACTGCTGCAGCTGCTGGTATGGCTGTTGCAGCTGTTTACTAGGCTGTTGCTCGTCTGGAAATCTTTGAGATTTGGGCAGCATGTACGACCCTTTCGACCTATGTGGCTGGTAAATTGATAGCATAGAGGAATTCGTGACCTCGATGGCAGCCGCAGGGTTGGAGAAAGCTACCATGAACCTCCTTGAGTCGTGCAAGGTGTTGGAGGGAGGGAATGGTGGAGAATGATGAAACAGTTCCTCATGGTGACGAGCCCTCGAAGCTGAGCCTGCAAGACAAGACAAATCAATGAATAACAGAACGCCTGGCTGCAACCTCCAGCATAAATCTCTTAAAATAATATTTTAAAACAATCCAAGAAAACTAATATTTCCGAAACCATTATTAAAGGGATGAACAACTCAGAACCATAGACCCTCAACACCTTTAAGATGCTCCTAAGCTCCCCCGTCTGCTAATAACATTTTTCCACTATAATCCACCTTTCCTTTGTCTGTTTCATAATGTGAAGTCTCGGATTTTTCCATTATTCATGGTATAACTTAACAGACTTCACCTTACGATATAGACAAAGTAAATGCGATAGAAATTATAGACAAGGTCGATTATAGTGGAAAAATGAGAATATTATTAGAAGATAGGGGTACTTACGTGCCCCTTAAACATCAGTACCAGACAATAATATTTAATGCAATCTTAGAGCCATTCAGCTTCAGCATTATTTATCAGTACACATATCCTCAGTACAATAGATCAGTAGTTTTAACACTTAGTACACAAGTCTATGCTGTATGTTAGTTCCCCAGAGCCATAAATCAGAATCAGAATTATATATCCGTACCACATTAAAATTATAAGAGTTCAGTACCATACATCAGTACCATATGTCCTTATTGCAATACATTTGCTCCATATATTCCTACCATACATCAGTACCACAAAAAGGAATCATAAGACTTCAGTGCCAGACTTCGGTACTAGGCAATGGTAATTTTAATCATCCTCACCATACATCCTCAGTTCAACATATATTCAGTCATACATTAGCTCAATAAATAATCAATATGGTGTATTAGTAAAATGATTGAGTACTAACGGCCTCTTTGCGATCCAAAAAAAAAATTACTCCTTATTGCATAACCCTAGTCCCGTGAGTGTCAATACTCGCGTCTGGAACTGTGCAAAGTTGTGCATATCCTTGTAATGCAGTTAAATATTACCACTGTACATATGGAACGAACCAGAAGAAGCAGTCACAAGTTATTAAATGGATCCACATATCGCAATGTATGCTGGAAAAATAGTAAATGATAACATGCACAGGCCAAACCCAGTTCAAACCTCCCACTGAAAAAAACATTATCGAAGGCCAGCTGAAAAGACTTTTTTTGTTGTCTCCTAGGGAGACCAATATCCTAAAATACACCAGCACATTAAGTATGAAGCCTCTTACAAGTTGCACCATCAAGTTAGCAGCGTTGAAGTGTTGAGGCGAGTGTGATTTGGCAGTCCAAAATAATCGCATGAAAAGCAGTTTATCAAATAACTCATTTTTCCATTAAAAAAATAAATGGAACCCACACAGGCTAAAATCACTCCAAACTTTTCTCTAAGAAAGATTAGCAAACTTTCATGGGTGTGGAAAGAGTCAGTTGAGTCACAACTGGTGCCCTTGATACAGACAAGATGCAAATGTGCCATCTGTGAAATCTTTCTATTGTAATAGATGAAGCTGAGTGTTCCAGGTCTGAACACACCGTGTAGGGTTTAAGTATGTAAGCGACTAAGTAACTTAGCAAGTAAGTTTTATTTCAGCTTTGGGTACATAGCATACTATGTTTTCAGTGTTTCTGAGGGTACACAGATGTAACCTGATAAATGGACATTAAGTAGATATAATCAAGAATAACTTAATAAAGCCAAACACACTGACTTATTTCTGATGAGAAGAGACATTCTCCAGTAATATCACCTAAAAATTATTAACAAAATTAGCACATTAAAACTTACACAACCTTTAAGGTGAAACTTCAACACGAAAAGTTTGAAAACGACCAGAAGATTTATTGAATAAAGTTGAGAATTTAAAGCTTACACAATTCAGTTTATTTTAATGAAGACCACCAACACCGAAAGTGTGAAGCCTATCAGAAAAGGCATTATCCAGTAAATGTACTGAATCCAATGATTCCAAATTATCCTTACAATAGGATGCATCAATGTTAATATTTTGAAGCTAATACGATGAGGAATTCTTTTGTTATTGAATAACAATCAATGTAACATTTCATTTAATAAAATGAGAAACTTGAGACTAATGAAGGACAATAATAATGTCAAACTTGCTTTTTTAAGTCGATCAGAAGAAAGATTCTTCAGTTATCTCAAATTTGCCCAAATACAAACAATATTAAAAGCTGACTATCCTGGCCATAAGATGCATCAGCCATTTAATATTGAAGCCGTTCAGAAGTAGACTTTTATATCTTTAAAGTGATTTAACGGGGAAAAAACTTTCATACTATTTTATACTAGAACTAAAAGAACTCCCAGCTAAGAACCCACAATGGGTGAGGGGAAAGTGAGGATAGGTGAAGAACAGGCGGGAGAGTGGGAAACACGTGAGGAAAAAGAAGAGCCGGGCTAAACCCAGCAGCAAAAGGGTAGCCTAGACAGTATAGTGTCGGACTGTCAATTATATTCTTGAAATCGGCATATATATTCCTACATACTTGAACTTATTGTAGATGAATGGTTCACAGAACCGACACGTTGATAAATTAGACACATGTGCAACTCTTGGGTATCTTTATTAAGGAAACGTTTCACCACACAGTGGCTTCATCAGTCCATACACAGGAGAAGCATGAAGAACAGGAGGAGAATGAGGTAATCAGTCCCTCAACCTTGAGTCGATGTGGTCAGTCCATCAATTTTGAATAGAATACGGCATATGAGCGGAGAAGCGGCTTATAAACCGTATGGCAGGAGAGGCGCAGCAGTCGTAGGTGGTGTCACATTTGCCCAATGTGGAAGTAGGTTGTGCCCAAGGGTTAGGCAAGCGAAGAATTCCCAAGTATTAAGATCCCAAGAAGTTGCAGAGTCTGACAGGATTGTAGATGACTTGAACTTAGTACTCACCGTCGGAGAGTAAGAAGCAACCATTTTTTAACACATCTCTAGCCAAGCAGCAGAGGTTTATGGATGTTTTTGGGGCCATTCTAGAGAACTGGGAATAAATTCAACAACTTTATCCATTGAGCGCCTGCATATGCCAATTTCTGCTAGAATCTTGCTCAATTTACCGTAAACCAGCATTAAAAAATTGGAGCCAATTGAATTAGGTTTTCTCTTATGAACAAAATATTAACGAAAGTTGAAGGAAGAAAAAATTGAGTCTCCCACTTACATGTCCCTCTTCCAGTACATATAACAAAAAAAAGGAAAACTTTCCTGCAATTAATATAAAACTTATATAGACCTAATTTATCCCTGCTTGTGTAAATTTGCCAAATTATTAATATAAATAAAACAAAATTGAGATTATTGATTTCTGTTTGATATCTGGAAATTGGTTATTTGATCGATTTCAAGCATTCAGCCCTTGTGTATTTTACTTAAAGGAAATTTTTATTGTTATTGAGTTATTAAAGTCAGATTTTGCTAACTTTATTAAGGATTCGTGATATTGCGTTCAGTGGAATAACTAAAGAATGCCCCTTCTTATCGGTTTCAAACTTTCAATGATGCGCATGTTGTGGGGGAAAGGTTATATTTGTCGCTGAGCTGTTTAACTGTATATTTGTCAATATTATAGAAGTTCCCCCCCCCCAAAAAAAAAAAATGATTGTCAAGCACTAACATGGGAATTTTTGTCGATCGGCTTCAAACCTGTAATTTTGAAGTATGTTGCTTTAGAGGAAGGTTCAAAATGAACCAGTAACTGAACTTTCTAGATGCCAGTTCAGAATTATATTTTTACCTTTGAAATACGTACTTTTAATAACTCTAGCTGATATGTTACTCTCAGCGTCTGAAAAAAAAAAAAATCCTGCGAATTTTTACACAGTGTAGCTGTGAAAACCAAAATTTAAAACAAATGAAAACACCGACATTTTTATGGCGTTTTCATGCTTGACGAATTTTCAAATACTGACCTTCTGAAAAAAATATTAAAATTTGTTTTCGCTATACTATTTCAAATAAATATAAATTTATTCTCGTTTTATTTTTTAATTATAAAAATGAGATTTTTGTTTTACATCTGATGTGTTTTAGGATAAGTTAAACCCCGGTGAAATATGGATACACACTAATGTTCTCTGTTATTTTATATTTTTTGTAAGTTAGATAAGTTCCTGGCAAAAGAATAAAGAATAAACTTTTAACGGGGTGGGTCAGTAAGCCAGTGGAAGAGCTCCGTCAAATGACCAAAAGCTCAATTGGCTGGTCGTCGTATAATTAACACCCGCGTTAGGCAACCGTTCTCCTGTTTTCTCACGAATTTGATCTAACTTAAGCCAATACATACACAGAAAAATCTGTTTCACAGTGTATACACAATGAGAGTTTTCTTAAACCCAAAAATAAGGATTATTGTATTCATGGCTGGTGATGAATAGGTTACGTCCAACTTGATGATATTCATGAGATGGACAGATTTTCATCCAATTAACCAATTAAGTTTCTGGCTATTTTTATTAAATATAATATTTTATTGAAGTTTTATTGTATTTATTAATTAAACCATGTTTAAAAGTTTTATTGTATTAATTAAACCATGTTCAAAAGTTTTATTTCATGTCTGATTTATTTCAGAACATGTTAGGCCAGACAATACACATTTACACTGTGTACAGTGTGAATTGGAATCCAGAAAAAAATATATTTGGCACTAGACTGAGTTGAATTCTAGTTCCTGGCCCTCTGAGTTTATTGCCCTTCAATTTATGTGCTTCTATGATGCTTTTAAAGTATAGGTATTAAACAACTTTTGTTCGTTGAGCTAAATCTACTTTTCGTCTTGTAGGTGTTGACCTCCAGCTCCTGGTACCCTCGCGAGCGCTTAGGAATTCATCTTATTCCTCTTACATAAGTGCGGTCAAAGTAAATAATCGTCTAAGGTCAGATTTGCTTGTGTTTTTATTTCATACTAAAATACATTATTAAATTATTACTGTGGTCTTGTGATTTTGCTTTCCTGACTTTAGAGGTTGAAAAGTTTACCTTGTGTGGACCCAGGACAAACCAATTATAACTAACTTTAATTGAGGCTTAAATATAAGCTCAGCTTATTTTTCATGAAATTGTTAGATGGTCAGAGAAGTCTTTTAGTTTGAGGGGAACAGTTTTTCACATTCCATATTTGTACTGGTGAGTAGGTATGTCATTCCAGGTATTAAAGAGTATTACTACTTAAAAACTTTTTGAGTTTCTTCAGTAATGAAAGTTCAAATGGTCCTCCGACTTGCAACAAACCCGTCCCTCCTCCTGAGTGCAGGACTTGTGTTTCATACCTCCAGGACTCAAGTCCAGCTGCCTAACTAGTTTTCTCTAATCTCTTCATGAAGGTTACGTTGCTCACACTCCAACCGCACGTTAAGACAAAAAAAAAAAAACTTGCCTCTAATCATCCTATCTAATGCGCTTACACAGCCTGTTGAATGTCTAAGCCCCGAGCACTCAAAACCTCCTTCACACCTTCCCTCCATCCTTTTGTGGGGTAACCCCCCCCCCCTCATGACCTCCACTCCAGATTAATACTCCCTCCTATTTTGATCTACTTTTTCTGTGTCCGAACCACCTTAGTAAGTCTCCTTCAACCTTCTGAATAAAACTACTGGAAACCCCACAACTAATCTGCAAACTACGAATTATCTGGTATTTGTACCACACATTCTCTTAAAATTGTTTCATTCCTTTTGTCCTTATTTTCCTTTATACAAAAGACCTATGTACGCTAATCCCTAGATACTCTCCCCTTTGATGTATACATTAAATGCATGCATCATCCACTCTGAAACTGCATCTCCACTTGCTTTTAATATTTCTGTGTTTATCCCGTCAATTTCAGATGCTTTACTCTTCTTCATTCTTCCCTCTATTTCATGCAATATTTTGCACACTCACATCTAGTTCTTCCTCTCCTACAAAATATAACTCCTCTCTGTCCAGTGTCTGAAATCACTACCTTCCTTTCTTCATCAACATTTAACTCAAAATATTTGTTCCAACCTCTCTTATGATTTCACCTGCTGAATCCATTTGTTAAATGGCTTTTCTTAACTTATCTTTCTCATTCCAAAATATTTTCTTATTCTCAGTAACATTTGTCATTGAAGTCTCTCTCATTCTCTCACTGGCCCTCCTTTTTTCTCGCTCTCACGCCACTCTTTTAACCTCTGTGTCAGTCGTTCTTATTCTCCGCCCACCGAATATCACTTCTGCATTATAAAACCCTTTCATGTGCTAACCTTTATGCTATACCGTCCCACGCTCATTCCAAAAACCTTTGCTGCACACTCTAACAATATATTCTTAAATTTACCCTATTCCTCTTCGAACCCCTCCTTATTAGCCCTATTCTCTTTAGCCTACCTTCCCCACAACAGTCTCTTATATCTTATGCTAACTATCTTTTCTTTATTAATTAAATACGTTTTACGTCACTCTCCTCACTGATAATGTTATTGTACCATCTGGCTTTTACTATCACCGTACACACCACTAAACATCTGACGTTTGAGGTCCCTTTATAACATGAGCATCCACAAGTCTCCTCAGTATCCTTTTATCTGCTAAAACATAACCTACGAAACTACTGCAATTATGGCTTATATCGTATCTCATATACTTATTTAACCTCCTTTTCGTGAAATACATTTTTCCTGTTACTAAACTTATTCCAAAAATTAACCCCTGGCGCACCGTAGCTACTTACTGCACCACTCCATAATCATGTACTTATTTCCTCCCAAAAATTTTCTCTTTCTCTCTCTCTCTCTCTCTCTCTCTCTCTCTCTTTCTCTCTCTCTCTCCTCTACACACCTATCTTTCCCAGGTGCATAAACATTTGCTACAATTTTCTTCTACTATTCTTTCGTAAACGGTCGTCTGACTGATAAGCAATTTGTTTGTGATCCAATTATTTTGTGGAACAACCCTGAATGTTTTCCTCTCTTTACCTCATGATAAAGTTTCTGACTATAATGTACAGAAGAGAATGGAATTCTTGAAGCTTCAAGAAAATTGCGAACCATAACAGGTCATAGTTTTGGAATGCAAAAGTAATTGATAAGCATAACTTCATTCAATTTCTAACTGATCTCTTCCAGCAGTTTGATTTTTGGATAAACATTTCTGATATTAAACAGGACTATGATTCTTAATGGGTTATGAACAATGATCAGCAGTTTCTAGCGACACAGATAGTATCTTACGTAGGTGAAACTGCTGATATACAGTATATGCTTCAGTATCAGTGCTTATTTATCCTAGGGAACAAATGGGAAGAGAGTCAAAATTGCAATAACCTTACGAAATTAGCATAGACATTTTTAATGAGAATAATTTTCTAGCATTCCGTATTAAATTTCACAAATATTATGAAATCATCGACCCATTTGTTTTCTGAAACATAAAGAAAAAAGTCCTGCAAAACTTAGATATATTTTCATATTAACCCCATTGCTTCTTGTTTGTCCTGGTAATATAAACTGCATAAAAGTTTTAATTATTTACATAATACTGGTTCCTCCTGTTTATTAATCATGAGTAAATTATTTCCTAACCTTGTGACTTCTCGGTGTAAATCAAGAATATTAAATGACTACTTGTGAAGAACCGAGAAGAACACTAATTTTCTGTTTTACATCTAGGATAGATGTAGGATAGACTGAGGGAATATAGCTCCTAATACCTCCCAACTCCCATCAATATTAACTGGAAATGTGGAAAAAGACACTGGAAATGTTTAGGGAACTTCAAGTCCGGCTGAAAGTGATTGTTCGGTTCTTGCTCGTAAGTTTCAGTCGATCCCTAATACCGTTTGTAATGATTCTTCCAATTTCGGCTCAAAGGCAGGTGTGTAAAATCAGTCATATGTTTATTATTATAATCTAATTATTTTTATTTAAATAAGAATATTTTTGTGTTTTGAAATTTAACACGAATCTGTTTTTCTATCTAGTTATTATAAAAATATAATTTAAGCTTTTCTCTGGCATCGACACCATGCCTAACCCTTCTAGGGTAGGGTAGGTGCCTGAGCCCGAGCCTTTAGCTCATAAGACTGTCATTTTAGCCCCCTTGTGGCGGGGATGGCAGACCAGAGAGGCCTAGCTAGGCCTGGGGACAGTTGGTCCTAAAGATGAGGAGGTAAAGACTTAGGTCTCAGACACTCCCTAAAGAGGGAGCCAAGGCCGGGCCACCACTTGGAAAAGGCCCGGGCCGGGAGAATACCGGCTAAGCTTTTCTCTGGCTGAATGGAATTTTTCTGTTAAATTTTTTTCTACAGAGAAGACACACAGACGGACACTTCCTTCTCATACTTAAAATCTGTAGTTATTTTTCTCACACACTTTGATCTTTATATTTTACACCTGCATTTTGCCAAATTAAAAAGTTCAAAAGCAGTCTTGTATATTCATTTTTTTTTTCAGCTTGACATAAATAATTTAATATTTCCCATATATCCTGTTCCTTTTCCTTCGTCGTTCTTAAAGAACACCAGAGAATACTTTTATCTCTGGTGAACATAGCCAACCTATAAGATGGTCTTCCTCAGAAGAATTTGTTGCACATCGAGACCTCATAGGTGCCGTATTATGGAGTCAGCGCTTATGCATAACATCCCTTAGCCTTCACTGTCTTTGCAGGCCTCCTGCAGTGCTCCCACCTGGCAAAACTCTCTACACAGTGACCTCTGTCACTTGACTTCTCACTTGATAATGCCTGAATAAGTTAACTTGTGCATCCTTGCGTACTGACTGAATAAATCTGTCCACAATGAAAAGCAGTTAAAGTGATATAATCACTCTGCAATAGTACATATTTCTCTACTTAGTTTTCCCTCTTATTTAATCTCTGTCAAGCGACAGCTGCCGTTTATGTCGTTTATCTATTTAAAGTTTATAGTGTGCATGTGAACAATTCTCTGGTGTTTTACTGCTCCCAGTGTATCCCCATTCTGATATATTCCCATTCTTATATATTCCTTTGACTTTCTTATGCTCTCTTTTCAGTTAACTTTAATCCTCTGCTATGTGAACCTTTCTTATGTACTATTGTTTCATATCTTTGAATCGCTGCAGCTGTGTTTAAATCAAGTGTTCTTAGTAAGGTTTCTACTTGTTTTACTCATACGAATGAATTTTTTCTTCTTCCTCCTAATAATTAATAGCTAGATACTCTTTCATCTCCTTTATTGTTTTTCCTTCCAATTCTTTTTCCCACTGCACAACTTTCAAGAATTTTCTTCATTGCACATAGTGCCTACTTACTTATTCTGGTCTCTCTCTCTCTCTCTCTCTCTCTCTCTCTCTCTCTGTTTTTATTTACACAAGGTTTTACAAGGTTAGGTTTCAGGTTCCTAATTTTTTTTACAAGCTAAGATCTAGATCAACTCATTGAATGACTTTTTATTGTTTAAAGATATGTAGATGAAGTTAGAGCCTTCTGTGGGCCAACAATTTCATTTGGTCAACTGCCTTTATTTCGTTGATGTCATTATGCTATATGAACATGTTCAAGACACGAGTCATCCTAGGAATAAACGATCTCAGACGAAGTGATGTTCTGGAGAAGGTTACAGTCGGAGTGTTATTGCTGTTGGATGCCCGTCTTGTTGTGTAGAAGTTCACTTCTCGCTGTCCTGGAGTGGAGCCAAAATTACCAAAATATGCTTTCAATGACCAGCAAATAGGGCTACGTTTCGTTGCTAAAAACTGTGAGAATACAACACATTGGAGTCTCTAATGCGCCTTATTGACCACATCCTGAATACTGAGTTAGTCTGTGTCTCTCAAGTATAGAAAAGATGAATATATACTGAGGACGTGTACAGCAAAAACAGCGAATCTCGTGCTATCACTAAGAAACAATGTGATGAGGTATGCAACAGCTTTTAGCTTGTAAATAAAAGAAGAAATTCTTAAAGTAACCCTTTACAACCCTTGTGTAAATGAAAGAGAAGAGGAAGACCTTACTCTTTCATTTACTAAGGAGACATCTGATACAAACTCTAAAAAGTTAACTGGTGTTGTTGCCTTCTAAAATGAGTCCCTAAGTCGCAATAAAGGAATGAAACGTCGAGGCAAAAGATTATTTTTTGAAAATAGAATTTTAGAAAGGACGGAAAATATGCCAGTTGAAGATGTTACCTTAAAAACAGTGCAGTTTGATACTACACTGAGGCATACTGATATCAGTGGATTCACAAACGATCGTCCTGATCAGGACGATGAGTTGTGAAAGAGACAACAATGTTAATAACAGTAGTGGTATAATTACAAGGGTGTGCTAGTCACAGCAGTGGTGTGCAATGGTAACACAAGCAAGTTTGCAGGACACAGTACAGATATCTCATACCTTTCATTCTCTTCCATCTCTCCTGTAAATTCCATACCATTTCTTCATTGCAGTATGGAAGATTTTGCTCTCCCCCTCCCCCACTTGTTATCATGCAGGATGTGTCCACAAGGAATGGGAAGTGGGGAGAGAGCCTTCTGCCTTAGTGTTCGCTACCGAGATTACTAGGTCATACGCGACAGTTCTTGATCTAGATAGAAGCAAATACCCTTGTCGTATGTAAAACTGGTCAATTAGCAAGAACTCATTTAAAATTAAGTCCTTTCTAAAATATTCTCTTATACGTTTAAAGATATATTTTTTCATTAATGTTAATGTGAATTTTTTTAATTTTACACCAAAAGAATCTTAGAAAACTTACCTAACCTTATTATAACAAGAACAATTTATTTTAGCCTAACCCAACTAAATATATTTTAGATTTGTTTACAATAATTTAATACTAAACAAACACAGTGAAATATATTTTTTTTGTTAGGTTCAGAATGAGTTTGGCGAAATTATTGCATACACAAATTTTCACTTGTCCTATGTGGCAAGATGAGCGTTGCTATTTAAGCCAAGACGGCAAGTTCTGGCTATTCGGCAAGACATATATGTATATATATATATATATATATATATATATATATATATATATATATATATATATATATATACACACACACACACACACCCCTGCAACCACAAATAGGTGAGTAAATAGGTGAGTACACACACACACACACAAGGGCTGTGCATTGTTAGGTTAAGGATTCCTAGTTTTATTTACAAGCTAAGAGCAGCTGTTGCAAACATCAGCTAATTTTAATATTTTTTTATTATAATGTGGCACACAAATAGGGAACAGGATAAAGTTGGAGCCCTCTGTTGGCCACTGATTTCATTCTTAGTTTCATCTATGTCATTATGCTGTACGGAAATGTTCCAGACACGAGTCATCTTCGGAATAAATGATTTCAGATGAGTAGATAGTTGCTACGTGCTCCCCGTCTTCTTGTGTAGAAGCTCAATTCTCAATGTCTTCTTAGTTTACCCAAGAGTGGCACTCTGACAGTGTTGGCCATGTACACAACAGTAATGCTTCCCACATCCCTCCCATGTGGAAGATTCTGCTGAAATGACAGATCTGTCCAGGATGGGCCCAGGCGAGAAATGAATCGACTCGCTGTTTCTCCATTCTGTCATGAAGTCCTATGTGAGACGGGGGGAAGGCATTCCAAGTGGAATATAGTCAGGGTGTGAGCGCACTAATGACTCGAATGGAGACTTGTATCCTCTACTATCGAGCAAATGCAAGATACGTCAAAGTGCTATAAATTTCCTGGCCGCCTTGAATGCAGGATTTTCTACGTAGCTCTTCATAACCAGTTTGGAATCAAACTTCACCCCAAGGATATCAATGTCATCACCGGGTACCAACACTCCCAATCATTTTAAGCACTGTTCCAGTATTATCATCATAGTGCCCAGAGACCTTCATTTGTTTTCTCACAACCAAGTATATCTTGCCATCGTTTTTCCCAGGCTGGTGATTGATGTAACCGAGATAAGAATACATTTCCTCTCTTGCATAAATAAATCCCAGAGTACAGTCGTCAGCATGGGCATGGGATTCTTCGATGACTTGAAGGTCATTGATTAGAAATCCCATAACAATGACACATATACATTCATGTTGACTCTGTCCCATTGAGAACTACACTTAGAGAAATACTTTGAAGATAATCAATAAGGAGGTACAGTGCAGAGCCGGCGACTCCTAATGCTTGCAGTTTTGCCGAGAGGCCCTGGTGCCATACTTTGTCGAAAGCACTAGTAATGTCCAGTGCTAGAACACTGCTGATATTGGATTCATCCAGTGACTGGTGTCAAATAGTGAAAAGGTTTAACAGCAAATCGGCAGCAGAATGACCTTTCTTGAAGTCATATCGACAGTCACAAGGAAGCGAATGGTAGTCTGAAAAACGCTGTCATCTGCAGCGAGATTATTATCTCAAGAATATTAACAGGAATAACACTTGTCTGTAGTTGCTGATGTTCACTCTGCTCTTCTTTTTATGAACAGGGACTACATTTGCCTCTTTCCACAAATAAGGCCATTTACACTGTGCTAGGCAGTTCTGATAGATGCAAGTTAGAGGTGATACTAGCTGGTCTGCACATCAACTTAGCAATCTCGGGCTCTCTCTATCTGAACCCTCAGCCTTTTCTTGGTCCAGGGAATCAAGGAGAAGATACTCTTCATTCTGCCTTCTTGTCACTTCTGGCAACTTTGACAGAGTTCTCGCTCCTAGCAAAGGGGGTTTTTCTTTCTCTGTCAAGAACGTGTTTCTAGGCAGCAAAGTATTCCTCAAAGAGGTGAGCTTTCTCCTGACTGCTAGTAGATATGGTCCCATCCTGTTAATTTAGAGGTGGAATAATTTCAACAGGGAAATAACGATGTCGGTTATCTACCATGGACCACCTGATTTTGAAGCCCAATCAATCTGATGCCACTTTTCTTTTTGTGTCAAAAGGATTCGCAACACACTAACGGTGAGAGGAGTATTTGTGTTAAGATTAAGGATGTGTTCGGTGAAAGCATTCACTTGGAAAACAACATTCCATCGGAGCTGGCGAGCTCCGAGCGAAGAGTCAGCCAGTTTCCTCTTTTCCACAGCCTGATTGTGCGTGAAAAATTCTTCACCTCTTTTTGTTTGCATCTTCAGTGTCACAGCCTTGTGAGTCAGATGATCCAACATAGAAAAGGGCCTGGCAAGCGAACATGCCTTCATCTGGGTCAAGGAAGGAGCCACATATGTACGACAGTCAACAAAGCTTTTGATGTCAAACACTAAAAGGAACTCATCAAAACCCCTCTGTATATGTTAGCTGAAGTCACCAATTATTATAATTTGTTGACATTTATGTTGAAGCAGAAAGGGATCCACATTTTTCATCAGAAAGTTGACGGGGTGTGCTTACTTCCAGTGTGATCTGTACATTACACATCCTACCAGGGTTTATGCATAGCTTGAAGAATAACATTTTCAGGCGATTAGGGATGACAACATCAATGAGCTGGGCACGAGCACTTTTAGAAAAGCATAAAGCAATGCCTCTTCTTCGAACTTGTCTGTCTGTTTTCATCCATTAGATGTATGTCTGCCTGTCTGTCTGTCTGTCTGTGTCTGTCTGTCTGTCTCTCTCTCTGTCTCTGTCTCTCTCTGTCTCTCTCTCTCTCTCTCTCTCTCTCTCTCTCTCTCTCTCTCTCTCTCTCTCTCTCTCTCTCTCTCTCTCTCTCTCCCTCTGTTTTACGAAGTTAGGCTAAGGATTTTTAATTTTATTTTTAAGCTAAGAGATGTTACCCACATCAACTCATTTGAAAGCCTTTTTATTGTTAAGAGATAAACGGGTAGGAAACAGGATGAAGGTGAAGTCATCTGTGGGACCGGTATTACATCTGGACCAACTAACTGCATTTCACTGATATCGTTATTCTGTATGAACATGCTCCAGACCCGCGTCGTCCTAGGTATAAATGATCTCAGATTTAGTGATGTTCTGAAGAAGTTTACAGTTTGCTGCCCGTCTTGTTGTGTAGAGGTTCACTTCTCGCTGTCCTCGCAGTTTACCTGGAGTTTACCTGGAGTTTACCTGGAGAGGATTTCGGGGGTCAACGCCCCCGCGGCCCGGTCTGAGACCAGGCCTCATGGTGGATCAGGGTCTGATCAACCAGGCTGCTACTGCTGGCCGCACGCAAGCTGACGTACGAACCACAGCCCGGTTGGTCAGGTACTGACTTTAGGTGCCTGTCTAGTGCCTTTTTGAATACAACCAGGGGCCTATTGGTAATCCCCCTTATTTATACTGTGAGGCAATTGAACAGTGTTGGGCCCCTGACACTTATTGTGTTCTCTCTCAATTTACTCGTGGCGCCCCTGCTTTTCGTCGGAGAAATGTTGAATCTCCTGTCGAGTCTTTTGCTTTAATATGGAATGATTTTCGTGTGCAGGTTTAGTACCAATCCCTCCAGGACTTTCCAAGCGTATATTATCATGTATCTCTCTCGCCTGCGTTCGAGAGAATACAGATCAAGGGCCTTCAACTGTTCCCAGTAGTTTAGGTGCCTTTTCGCACTTGTGTGCCGTGAAAGTTCTTTGTACACTCTCCAGGTCTGCAATGTCGCCTGCCTTGAAGGGGGCCGTTAGTGTGCAGCAGTATTCCAGCCTAGAGAGCACAAGCGATTTCAAGAGAATTATCATGGGCTTGGCGTCCCTAGTTTTGAAGGTTCTCATTATCCATCCTAGTGGAGTGGAGCCAAGTGTGATATTTTTCCTTGTATAAAACAGTAAGGCTAATACTACTCTCTAGTGTTGAATGCTCTGCTGAAATGACAGATCTGCTTACGTTGAGTCCACGCGAGGGATGAGTCGTCTTGCTCTGTTCTCTATTCTGTCAAGATGCCGCATTTGAGACGGGGTGGCAGGCAGTCCAAAAAAGATAAGCATAACGTGCGAGCGTACTTAAGCCTCTTAGAAAATCTTGCAACCTACTTACGAGCAGATATGATATTCGTCTAAGCTTCCTGGTCCCTTTTTTTTCAAGATATACAATGTGGTTCTTCATAGTCAATTTGGAGACAAATATCACCCGGAAGTTATCGACTTCATCTCCGGGTACCAGCACCCTCCCATTCATTCTTACTACCGCTCCTGCATAACCATAATGATGCCTAGAAACCATCTTCAACTGTGTTATCTCAGAAGCAAATGTGACCTACCATTGTTTTTCCCAGGCTGATATAGCTGTTAGTTGGTAACTGATGTAACTCGGAGCAGCTGGAATTTCCTCTCTTGGGTAAGTAAATGTCAGAGTACAGACGTCTACAAATGCATGGAACTCTGGGATGAGATTAAGAAGGTCATTGAAGTAGACATTACGTAACAATGGCTCTTGGTCTGATGACAAAAGATTTCGCTTCACACGGTGAGGATCTGGGTTCGATTCCCGGCAAGGTTGAAATATTGGGCTTGTTTCCTTACACGGGTTATCCATGTTCACCCATCAGTATTAATGAGTACCTGGATGTTAGTAGACTGGTGTGGGTCGCATCCTAGGACAAAAGTGACCTAATTTGCCCGAAATGCTCTGCATAACAAGCGGCTTTCAATATATTAGTATGTCTTTGATGTCTTCTAGGCCTGTATACCTTGTACATGTACTTGTAGAAATTAAGATATTATTATTATTATTATTATTAAGCACACTTATGGAACACTTGCACCTATTGAGTGTAAAGTGCAGAGCCGGTGATTTCTGCCAAGAATCCCTGGTACAATACTCGGTCGATAGCAGCAGCAGTGTCCAGACCTACTACATAGCTGACCTTGGATACATCTAATGACTGGTGCCACGTAGTGGAGAGATTTAACAGCAGATCAGCAACAAAGTGACCTTTCTTGAAGTCATATTGACGGTCACAAAGAAGCAAGAGAGTAGTCGATAAACGCTGATATCTGCAGTGAGTTTGTCTTAAGAATTTTGACCAGTGACTGACAAGAATGAAACTGGTCTGTAGTTGCTGATTTCTGCTCTGTCCTTCTTTTTGTGAACGAAGACTACATTTGTCTCTTTCCACAGAGATAGCCATTTAGAAAGTGCAAGGCATTGCTGATAGATGGGAGTTAGAGGTGGCGCTAGCTAGTCTGTACATCAACTCATCAAACTTGGGCTCAACTTATCTGGGCCCTCAGACTTTTCTTGGTCCGGTGATTTAAGGAGAAGACACACATCAACCTGCGTTACTCTCACCACTGACAACTTTGACAGTTCTTGCGGCAAGCCATGGTGGGTCCCTAGTCTGGGTCAGAAAATTACATCTTGGTAGCCAAGTGCTCGGCAAAGAGGTCAGCCTACCCCCTAACTGATTCCCCCCCTCTCTCTCTCTCTTTCTCTCTGTCTCTCTCTCTCTCTCTCTTCTCTCTTTCTTGTACACAGGGTTCTACAAGGTTTGGTTTAATGCTCCATACTTTTTCTAGAAGCTAACAGCTGTTGCCTACATCAGCTCATTTCCAAGCCTTTTTATTGTTATGAGGTATATAGATAAAGAACAGAATAAAGTTGGAGTCATCAACGAAATAAAGTCAACTGACTTTATTCTGGTGATGTCGTTGTGCTGTACGAACAAGTTCCTGACACGAGTAATCCTAAGAATAAATGATCTCAGGTCAGTCGATGTTCTGGAGCTAGGTGCGGTCAAAATATAGATGCTGCTTGCTGCCCGTCTTGTTGTGTAGAAGCTCATTTCTCGTTGTCCTCAGAGTGGATCCAAGTGTCGTACTTTGACAGTGTTGATCTTGTATATGACAGTAAGGCCACCCACATCCCTTCTGTGTTGAAAGCTTTGCCAAATTGGCAGATCTGCCCAGGCTGGATCCAGGAGACAGATTCGCTGTCTTTCTCCGTTCTTCATTCTGTTTAGAAGTTGTAGATGAAACGGGGGGGAGGGGGGGAGTCTAAGAAAGTGGAGAATACTCAAGGTGTAAGTGTACTTGTGCCTCATACAGACTCTTGCAACATCTGCTGTCGAGCAGATGGAAGATGCGTCTATTTTTGCAAGATTTACAACGCGGTTCTTCACAGTCAGTCTGGCGTCAAATATCACCCCATAGATATCTTCATCCCCGGGGATATCAACTTCATTCTTACCACTGCTCCAGCATTGCCATCAGCAACAAATGTGACATGCCATCATTTACCCCAGGCTGATATAGCTTTAAGCTGGTAATTGATGTAACTTAGAGCAGCTGGAATTTCCTCACTTGGATAAATGAACGTCAGAGAACAGTCGTCTGCATATGCAAGAGATTCTGGAACGAGAGGAAGATGGTCATTGGAGTAGACATTCTATAATAAAAACTCAAACAAACTTCCCTGTGAGACACGAACTAACAGGATGTCTTCGTGACTGTGCCACTGAGAACTACGCTTAGAGTTCTACTATGAATGTAATCATTGATTAGGCCTCGTGCAGAGGCGATGATTCTCATGCTCGAGGTTTTGCCAAGAGTCCCTGGTGCAATACTCGGTCGGAAGTACCAGTAATGTCAGGTCAGCAGCAGTGACCTTTTCTGAAGCCATATTGACCGTCACAGAGAACCAAGCGGTAGCCGAAAAATTCTTTCAGTTCTCTCTCTCTCTCTCTTCCTCTCTCTTTCTCTCTCTATTACTAGCCCAGGTGTAGATATTGCCTGCACACCTAGCAGCAATGCGATAACCACTTGGGAACAAGCAAAAGACAGAAGAGAATAACTGAATTATGTTTCCTTCACCAAAAATAAGCTGGTATTTTCAACATATATAGCCTATGTACAGTATTTACAGTTACGTACAATGAGGCGAATGCAAGCATAAGACACGGTAATCAATGAAGCCAATGTAAGCCCAAGACACGATCAAACCGTAGCGAACATCAGGGAAGGCAAATCTGCCAAAGTTGTTGCGCGAGAGTACCACATCGCTTCACAGCTTTCGCGGGCTTCCTTGTGACTGGCTGGTTGAACCAAGGTACTGGTATAACGACGGGGCCCTTGATCCTTTAAGCCCTGATACCTGGTTCACTGGTCGGGAGACATGTCTATATGGGTGTGTGACATAGCCCAATAAAATGTAATGTTCTCTTACCATGGCTCTCTCTCTCTCTCTCTCTCTCTCTCTCTCTCTCTCTCTCTCTCTCTCTCTCTCTCTCTCTCTCTATTCGCGTTCTTAACAGGCTAGTAAGTGCAGTTTTCCAGTACTATTTACATCACTTTGTGAACGTAATAATGTGTCGGGTCCTCAATGCAGGACCCACTTCACAGAGTCTAGCTTTTAGTCGTTAAATCTCGCGTGATATTTTCGTTTGTGTTGTTTTTGAAGGTTGTTTTTGCCACTTTACCTATAGTGACTTCAATGACTTTGTTATCATTGCACTCGTATCTTTGCCTCTTGCGTTATAATAGGGGATCGTGTATTACCTTTACGCCCATCACTGCCACCTATCCCTTCTGGTTTTCGCAGTGTTATACTTGTTTACGCTGGTAATGCCTATCCTCTCCCGGTTCACATTAGTATCCTGTTGGTAATATCGGATTATCTATTATTTCTTCTTGGTTTGTATCTGACGTTTACTATGTCTTGAATTGTTTCTGATTCTCTCTTTTGTGTGCAATACTCCAAGCTCTCATTGTTTTATTATATCTTTGCTTTAAATGTCTTACATTTTCATAACTTTCTCTGGATGTGCGGAGATGAGTGAGAGGGAAGATGTTAATTACAGTGAGGGATGAGCTCAAGAGTTTGGATTTTCTTCTGGAGTTCGAGGTTATTGTTCTTTGTTTATGGGGAGAGAAAAAGGAAGGTTGTTGGAAATAGTAAGTGGATGAAAGAGAGTAAAGGGGGTGGATAAGAATGAGGAAGAAGTGGGTGAAGAGCATGGAGTAAGAGAAGGAAGGTGATGGGTGTGAGGAAGGTGTTGAAGGTGAGAAGTGTGGATAGAAGAGGAGGAGGACAAGGGGTGAGAGCGGAGAAGGAAAAGAAGAAAAGTATTGGTAGGAAATATTAAAGGGGAGGTAGTGTGAAAGAGAGGGGAAAAAGGGGGGATCAGATTAAAATAGGTATATGGATTAGAGCGAAGGATAGGAATGAATAATGAACAGGAGAGAAGGTAGAGAACATTGCTGACTTAGGACATAAAATTAGACAGGGAGAGGAGTCACTTTAGTTGACTGTGAAACTGAGTAGTTGGCACTTGAGTACACAGTAAGCACAGTAAGCTTAGTACATCCTAAACGAACTATTGTTGGCACTATCGTATAGTACTCTGTGAACTCTGTAGAGCTTAGAGAATACTATTCTATCATCTCATTAATGTTGTCAACACAGTTCACAGTCAATATTGCACATTTGATACCATACCAGTCCAACACTACAATGCAGTTAGCTCTACAAAATTAGACCATGACCACAGTAACACAATAAATGGCCTTGAGCACACTACAGCTGGTGCAACAGCATAACATGAACCCAGCAGAGTTGGTATCATAGTACACCGTGAGCACAGTACAGTTGGCACCATGGCACTCCACGAACAGAGTACAGCAGTACTATAGCATACCATAAACAAGGAATAGTTGGCACCAAAGTACATAGTCAGTACAACAATGCTGGAACCATAGTATAACAGAAATATTGAACAACTGGCACTATAGAAAACCACGGACATAGAATAGTTGACAACCTATTGTACATTGAACGCAGTACATTGGCACCATAAAATATGTGAACTCAGTACATTTAACATCATTCGGTAACAGTAACATAATACTTTTGATACCATTGTATTCTGACAACACAGCACTCTACAGACAGTGTATACCGTAGTCACAATAAAGATAATAGTAATGGTAATGGTTCAAGTCAGCAGTGATCTCGATGTATTTTTCAGAACCTCCTTCTTGTCTTATGGAACTCAGACAAACTACCAGGGCTGTCACCAGGGAAGATCTTATATATCAAAGGCGTCAGGATGACCCATATTTTAACTTCTTGTATTAGAGGAAGACCTCATTTGTATCTAACTACTTTCAGTAGGAAATACTTCCTTCTTCCAAGAGGGACTCAGAACTACTCATGCCTTGACGTCTTTCCCAAGGCAATGTTAATACACCAAGAGGTGAGAGCTGCTAGTGTTCATATACCTTTCCCCCAAAAAAGACCTGATCTATTTAGAAGTCAGAACTCTCAATATCTTGACCATTTTTTTCCCAAGGAAGACCTACTCAATCAGCTGCTAGTTCTATAACTCTCCAGTGACAAAATGTTTCATACACTAGTTGGTCAGGACTACCCACACAAGGGAAGACCTCATTAATTAGACCTCAGGTCTTTTTATATCTCTCACCCATGGAGAGACCTCACCCTCCACAGGTCACTTAATCCAAAGATACTGTTTCGTACATACATATACGTACATATATATATATATATATATATATATATATATATATATATATATATATATATATATATATATATATATATATATATATATATACGTACCTACAAACACATACACACACACACATCAGGAGGAGGGTGGTGGAGCACCTGGAACGGAACAAGATTATAAATGACAACTAGCATGGATTCTTGGAAGGCAAACCCTGTGTCACAAACCTTCTGGAGTTTTATGACAAGGTAACAGAAGTAAGACACGAGAGAGAGGGGTGGGTCGATTGCATCTTTTTGGACTGCAGGAAGGTCTTCGACACAGTCCTTCACAAAAGATTAGTGCAGAAGCTGGAGGATCAGGTGCGACTAACAGGAAGGGCACTGCAATGGATCAGGGAATACATGACAGGGAGGCAACAACAAATCTTGGTATGCGAAGAGGTATCACAGTGGGCGCCTGTGACGAGCGGGGTCCCACAGGGGTCACTCCTAGGACCAGTGCTATTTTTGATATATGTAAATGACATGATTGAAGGGATAGACTCTGAAGTGTCCCTGTTCGCAGATGATGTGAAGTTAATAAGAAGAATTAAATCGGATGAGGATCAGGCAGGAGTACAGAGAGACCTGGACAGGCTGGACACGTGGTCCAGCAACTGGCTTCTCGAATTCAACCCTGCTAAATGCAAAGTCATGAAGATTGGGGAAAGGCAAAGAAGACCGCAGACAGAGTATAAGCTGGTGGACAAAGACTGTAAACCTCACTCAAGGAGAAAGATATTGGGGTGACCGTAACACCGAGCACGTCTCCGGAGGCACACATCAACCAAATAACTGCTGCAGCATATGGGCGCCTGGGAAACCTGAGAATAGCGTTCCGATACCTTAGTAAGGAATCGTTCAAGACACTGTACACTGTGTACGTCAGGCCCATACTGGAATATACAGCACCAGTTTGGAACTCACACCTGGTCAAGCATGTCAAGAAGTTAGAAAAAGTGCAAAGGTTTGCAACAAGGCTAGTTCCGGAGCTCAGGGAAATGTCCTACGATGAAAGGTTGAGGGAAGTCGGACTGACGACACTGGAGGACAGGAGGGTAAGGGGAGGCATGATAATGACATACAAAATAATGCGAGGAATAGATAAGGACAGAGACAGGATATTCCAGAGAGGGGACACAGAGACAAGGAGTCACAATTGGAAGCTGAAGACTGAGACGAGTCACAGGGATATTAGGAAGTATTTCTTCAGTCATAGAGTCGTCAGAAAGTGGAATAGCCTAGCAAGTGATGTAGTGGAGGCAGGAACCATACATAGCTTTAAGACGAGGTACGACAAAGCTCAGGAAAGAGAGAGAGAGAGAGAGAGGACCTAGTAGCGATCAATGAAGAGGCGGGGCCAGAAGCTGAGTCTCGACCCCTGCAATCACAATTAGGCGAGTACAGCACACACGCACACACACATAAGAACATAAGAAATGAGGAACACTGCAGCAGGCCTGTTGGCCCATACTAGGCAGGCCTTTCACAATCCATCCCACTAACAGAAAATTTGCCAAGCCCAATTTTCAAGGCTACTGAAGCAATACGCTTCGATAATTCTATTTACTCATGTGCAAGTTCCAATCAAGTCCATCCCCTCTCACTCATGTATTTATCCAACCAAAATTTGAAACTGACCAAGGTTTTAGCTTCAATACCCCTATTAGGCAGACTGTTCCACTCATCAACTACCCTATTTCCAAACCAATACTATCCTATATCCTCTCAAGTTCTAAACTAGTCTAATTTGAAACCATTATTGCGGGTTTTCTCTTGGAGAGATATCCTCAAGACAATATTTATATTTAAGTCCGTTCTGAAATTTTCTCTTATACGTTTAAAGATATATTTTTTTAATTAATATTAATGTATTTTTTTTAATTTTGTACAAAAAGAATCTTAAAAAACTTACCTAACGTTGTAATAAGAAGAGCAATTTATTTTAGCCTAACCCAACTAAATATATTTTAAATACATTTACAATAATTTAGTACTAAACAAACACAATCAGATATATTTTTTTCGTTAGGTTCAGAATGATTTTGGCGAAATTATTGCATACACAAATTTTCACTTGTCCTATATGGCAAGATGAGTGTTGCTATTTAAGCCAAGATCGCAAGTTCTGCCTATTCGGCACGACATATACATATATATATATATATATATATATATATATATATATATATATATATATATATATATATATATATATATATATATATGCAAGGAATTTGCAAGAGCAGGCGAAATATGCACAAACACTGATCTCTGGCTGAAGGACACGAACCTTGGAACAAGGTACGCAGTGCTTTACCAATCTACCCACACTGGACCAATACCTTGGAGTTCAGCTTGCGCTAGACTTTGATCCAAGGCAGCCAGCCTTCAGAGAGAAGGCTTACGGCTTACAGTTCCTTGCATTGTTAACATCTCTAGTAAGGCTGATGCATGCAGGGGATGAGATGAAAAGCTGTAAACCTTCTCCCTGAAAGCTGGCTGTCTTGGATCAAAGTCTAGTGCAAGCTGGACTCCAAGGTATTGGTCCAGTGTGGTGAGTTTGGTATAGCACTGCGTACCTTGTTCCAAGGTCCGTAGGTCCGAGTCTCCTTCAGCCAGAGATCAGTGTTTATATATATATATATATATATATATATATATATATATATATATATATATATATATATATATATATATATATATATATATATATATGGTGCAATTATTTAATAAATGTATGGAAGAGGGTAAGGTACCTAGGGATTGGCAGAGAGCATGCATAGTTCCTTTGTATAAAGGCAAAGGGGATAAAAGAGAGTGCAAAAATTATAGGGGGATAAGTCTGTTGAGTGTACCTGGTAAAGTGTATGGTAGAGTTATAATTGAAAGAATTAAGAGTAAGACGGAGAATAGGATAGCAGATGAACAAGGAGGCTTTAGGAAAGGTAGGGGGTGTGTGGACCAGGTGTTTACAGTGAAACATATAAGTGAACAGTATTTAGATAAGGCTAAAGAGGTCTTTGTGGCATTTATGGATTTGGAAAAGGCGAATGACAGGGTGGATAGGGGGGCAATGTGGCAGATGTTGCAAGTGTATGGTGTAGGAGGTAGGTTACTGAAAGCAGTGAAGAGTTTTTACGAGGATAGTGAGGCTCAAGTTAGAGTATGTAGAAAAGAGGGAAATTTTTTCCCAGCAAAAGTAGGCCTTAGACAAGGATGTGTGATGTCACCGTGGTTGTTTAATATATTTATAGATGGGGTTGTAAGAGAAGTAAATGCGAGGGTCTTGGCAAGAGGCGTGGAGTTAAAAGATAAAGAATCACACACAGGGTGGGAGTTGTCACAGCTGCTCTTTGCTGATGACACTGTGCTCTTGGGAGATTCTGAAGAGAAGCTGCAGAGATTGGTGGATGAATTTGGTAGGGTGTGTAAAAGAAGAAAATTAAAGGTGAATACAGGAAAGAGTAAGGTTATGAGGATAACAAAAAGATTAGGTGATGAAAGATTGAATATCAGATTGGAGGGAGAGAGTATGGAGGAGGTGAACGTATTCAGATATTTGGGAGTGGACGTGTCAGCGGATGGGTCTATGAAAGATGAGGTGAATCATAGAATTGATGAGGGAAAAAGAGTGAGTGGTGCACTTAGGAGTCTGTGGAGACAGAGAACTTTGTCCTTGGAGGCAAAGAGGGGAATGTATGAGAGTATAGTTTTACCAACGCTCTTATATGGGTGTGAAGCATGGGTGATGAATGTTGCAGCGAGAAGGCTGGAGGCAGTGGAGATGTCATGTCTGAGGGCAATGTGTGGTGTGAATATAATGCAGAGAATTCGTAGTTTGGAAGTTAGGAGGAGGTGCGGGATTACCAAAACTGTTGTCCAGAGGGCTGAGGAAGGGTTGTTGAGGTGGTTCGGACATGTAGAGAGAATGGAGCGAAACAGAATAACTTCAAGAGTGTATCAGTCTGTAGTGGAAGGAAGGCGGGGTAGGGGTCGGCCTAGGAAGGGTTGGAGGGAGGGGGTAAAGGAGGTTTTGTGTGCGAGGGGCTTGGACTTCCAGCAGGCATGCGTGAGCGTGTTTGATAGGAGTGAATGGAGACAAATGGTTTTTAATACTTGACGTGCTGTTGGAGTGTGAGCAAAGTAACATTTATGAAGGGATTCAGGGAAACCGGCAGGCCGGACTTGAGTCCTGGAGATGGGAAGTACAGTGCCTGCACTCTGAAGGAGGGGTGTTAATGTTGCAGTTTAAAAACTGTAGTGTAAAGCACCCTTCTGGCAAGACAGTGATGGAGTGAATGATGGTGAAAGTTTTTCTTTTTCGGGCCACCCTGCCTTGGTGGGAATCGGCCAGTGTGATAATAATAATAAAAAAAAAATATATATATATATCTAGGTAGTAGGTTGGTAGACAGCAACCACCCAGGGAGGTACTACCGTCCTGCCAAGTGAGTGTAAAACGAAAGCCTGTAATTGTTTTACATGATGGTAGGATTGCTGGTGTCCTTTTTTTCTGTCTCATAAACATGCAAGATTTCAGGTACTTCTTGCTACTTCTACTTACACTTAGGTCACACTGCACATGCATGTACAAGCATATATATGTATATATACACATCCCTCTGGATTTTCTTCTATTTTCTTTCTAGTTCTTGTTGTTGTTTATTTCCTCTTATCTCCATGGGGAAGTGGAACAGAATTCTTCCTCCGTAAGCCATGCGTGTTGTAAGAGGCGACTAAAATGCCAGGAGCAAGGGGCTAGTAACCCCTTCTCCCGTATAAATTACTAAATTTAAAAAGAGAAACTTTCGTTTTTTTTTTTGGGCCACCCTGCCTTGGTGGGATACGGCCGGTTTGTTGAAAAAAAAAAAAAATATATATATATATATATATATATATATATATATATATATATATATATATATATATATATATATATATATATATATATATATAAATATGCAAGGAATTCGCAAGAGCAGGCGAAATATACACAAACACTGATCTCTGGCTGAAGGAGACTCGAACCTACGAACCTTGGAACAAGGTACGCAGTGCTTTACCAATCTATCCACACTGGACCAAAACCTTGGAGTCCAGCTTGCACTAGACTTTGATCCAAGGCAGCCAGCTTTCAGGGAGAAGGCTTACAGCTTTTCATCTCATCCCCTGCATGCATCAGCCTTACTAGAGATGTTAACAATGCAAGTAACTGTAAGCCGTAAGCCTTCTCTCTGAAGGCTGGCTGCCTTGGATCAAAGTCTAGCGCAAGCTGGACTCCAAGGTATTGGTCCAGTGTGGGTAGATTGGTAAAGCACTGCGTACCTTGTTCCAAGGTTCATAGGCTCGAGTCTCCTTCAGCCAGAGATCAGTGTATATATATATATATATATATATATATATATATATATATATATATATATATATATATATATATATATATATATATATATATATATATGTCGTGCCGAATATGTAAAACTGGTCAATTAGCAAGAACCCATTTAAAATTAATTCCTTTCTGAAATTTTCTCATATTCGTTTAAAGATATATTTTTTTCATTAATGTTAATGTAAAAATTTATAATTTTGCACCAAAAGAATCTTAGAAAACTTACCTAACCTTATTATAACAAGCGCAATTTATTTTAGCCTAACCCAACTAAATATATTTTAGATTTGTTTACAATAATTTAATACTAAACAAACACAGTGAAATATATTTTTTTCGTTATGTTCAGAATGATTTTGGCGAAATTATTGCATACACAAATTTTCACTTGTCCTATATGGCAAGATGAGCGTTGCTATTTAAGCCAAGATCGCAAGTTCTGCCTATTCGGCACGACATATATATATATATATATATATATATATATATATATATATATATATATATATATATATATATATATATATATATATATATATATATATTATATTAGCACACTGGCCGATTCCCACCAAGGCAGGGTGGCCCGAAAAGGAAAAACTTTCACCATCAATCACTCCATCACTGTCTTGCCAGAAGGGTGCTCTACACTACAAGTTTTTAAACTACAACATTAACACCCCTCCTTCAGAGTACAGACACTGTACTTCCCATCTCCAGGACTCAAGTCCGGCCTGCCGGTTTCCCTGAATCCCTCCATAAATGTTACTTTGCTCACACTCCAACAGCACGTCAAGTTTTAAAAACCATTTGTCTCTATTCACTCCTATCAAACACGCTCACGCATGCCTGCTGAAAGTCCAAGCCCCTCGCACACAAAACCTCCTTTACCCCCTCCCTCCAACCTTTCCTAGGCCGACCCCTACCCCGCCTTCCTTCCACTACAGACTGATACACTCTTGAAGTCATTCTGCTTTGCTCCATTCTCTCTACATGTCTGAACCACCTCAACAACCTTTCCTCAGCCCTCTGGACAACAGTTTTGGTAATCCCGCACCTCCTCCTAACTTCCAAGCTACGAATTCTCTGCATTATATTCACACCACACATTGCCCTCAGACATGACATCTCCACTGCCTCCAGCCTTCTCCTCGCTGCAACATTCATCACCCATGCTTCACACCCATATAAGAGCGTTGGTAAAACTATACTCTCAAAACATTTACCTCTTTGCCTCCAAGGACAAAGTTCTTTGTCTCCACAGACTCCTAAGTGCACCGCTCACCCTTTTCCCCTCATCAGTTCTATGATTCACCTCATCTTTCATAGACCCATCCGCTGACACGTCCACTCCCAAATACCTGAATACGTTCACCTCCTCCATACTCTCTCCTTCCAATCTGATATCCAATCTTTCGTCACCTAACTTTTTTGTTATCCTCATAACCTTACTCTTTCCTGTATTCACTTTTAATTTTCTTCTTTTACATACCCTACCAAATTCATCTACCAACCTCTGCAACTTCTCTTCAGAATCTCCCAAGAGCACAGTGTCATCAGCAAAGAGCAACTGTGACAACTCCCACTTTATGTGTGATTCTTTATCTTTTAACTCCACGCCTCTTGCCAAGACCCTCGCATTTACTTCTCTTACAACCCCATCTATAAATATATTAAACAACCACGGTGGCATCACACATCCTTGTCTAAGGCCTACTTTTACTGGGACCTAATCTCCCTCTTTCCTACATACTCTAACTTGAGCCTCACTATCCTCGTATAAACTCTTCACTGCTTTCAGTAACCTACCTCCTATACCATACACTTGCAATATCTGCCACATTGCCCCCCTATCCACCCTGTCATACGCCTTTTCCAAATGCACAAAAACCTCTTTAGCCTTTTCCAAATACTGTTCACTTATATGTTTCACTGTAAACACCTGGTCCACACATCCTCTACCTTTCCTAAAGCCTCCTTGTTCATCTGCTATCCTATTCTCCGTCTTACTCTTAATTCTTTCAATAATAACTCTACCATACACTTTACGAGGTATACTCAACAGACTTATACCTCTATAATTTTTGCACTCTCTTTTGTCCCCTTTGCCTTTATACAAAGGAACTATGCATGCTCTCTGCCAATCCCTAGGTACCTTACCCTCTTCCATACATTTATTAAATAATAGCACAAACCACTCAAAAACTATATCCTCAAAATCTCTCTCTCTCCTCTACATTCCTCTCTTCTCCAGGTGCATACACTCTTATTATGACCCACTTTTCACATCCAACCTTTACTTTAATCCACATAATCCTTGAATTTACACATTCATATTATCTTTTCTCCTTCCATAACTGATCCTTCAACATCATTGCTACCCCTTCCTTCCGATACTCTAGATTTAATCCCATTTATTTCCCCCCACCGAAACTCCCCTACCCCATTCAGCTTTGTTTCACTTAGGGCCTGGACATCCAACTTCTTTTCATTCATAACATCAGCAATCATCTGTTTCTTGTCATCCGCACTACATCCACGCACATTCAAGCACCCCAGTTATATATATATATATATAAATATATATATATATATATATATATATATACATATGTATATGTCGTGTCGAATATGTAAAACTGGTCATTTAGCAAGAACTCATTTAAATTTAAGTTCTTTCTGAAATTTTCTCGTATACGTTTAAAGATATATTTTTTTCATTGATGTTAATGTGAAAATTCACAATTTTGCACCAAAAGAATCTTAGAAAACTTACCTAACCTTATTATAACAAGCGCAATTTATTTTAGCCTAACCCAACTAAATATATTTTAGATTTGTTTACAATAATTTAATACTAAACCAACCCAGTGAAATATATTTTTTTTCATTAGGCTCAGAATGATTTTGGCGAAATTATTGCATACACAAATTTTCACTTGTCCTATATGGCAAGATGAGCGTTGCTATTTAAGCCAAGATAGCAAGTTCTGCCTATTCGGCACGACATATATATATATATATATATATATATATATATATATATATATATATATATATATATATATATATATATATATGTCGTGCCGAATAGGCAGAACTTGCGATCTTGGCTTAAATAGCAACGCTCATCTTGCCATATAGGACAAGTGAAAATTTGTGTATGCAATAATTTCGCCAAAATCATTCTGAATGTAACGAAAAAAAATATATTTCACTGTGTTTGTTTAGTATTAAATTATTGTAAATAAATCTAAAATATATTTAGTTGGGTTAGGCTAAAATAAATTGCTCTTGTTACAATAAGGTTAGGTAAGTTTTCTAAGAGTCTTTTGGTACAAAATTAATTTTTTTTACATTAACATTAATGAAAAAAATATATCTTTAAACGTATAAAAGAAAATTTCAGAAAGGACTTAATTTTAAATGAGTTCTTGCTAATTGACCAGGTTTACATATTCCGCACGACATATATATATATATATATATATATATATATATATATATATATATATATATATATATATAGCTTACGAGAGGTTTTTACAAAGCAGAAGTGTTATAAGAAGAGAGTGTATATGGAGAGTAAAAGAAAGGTGAAGAGAGTGGTGAGAGAGTGCAAAAGGAGAGCAGATGAAAGAGTGGGAGTGGCACTCTCAAGAAATTTTCATGAAAATAAGAAAAAAATTTGGAGTGAGTTAAACAAGTTAAGAGAGCCTAGGGAAAGTATGGATTTGTCAGTTAAAAACAGAGTAGGGGAGTTAGTAGATGGGGAGAGGGAGGTATTGGGTAGATAGCGAGAATATTTTGAGGAACTTTTAAATGTTGAGGAAGAAAGGGAGGCGGTAATTTCATGCACTGGCCAGGGAGGTATACCATCTTTTAGGAGTGAAGAAGAGCAGAATGTAAGTGTGGTGGAGATACGTGAGGCATTACGTAGAATGAAACGGGATAAAGCAGTTGGAACTGATGGGATCATGACAGAAATGTTAAAAGCAGGGGGGGATATAGTGTTGGAGTGGTTGGTACTTTTGTTTAATAAATGTATGAAAGAGTGGAAGGTACCTAGGGATTGGCGGAGAGCATGTATAGCCCCTTCATATAAAGGGAAGGGGGACAAAAGAGATTGTAAAAATTATAGAGGAATAAGTTTACTGAGTATACCAGGAAAAGTATACGGTAGAGTTATAATTGAAAGAATTAGAGGTAAGACAGAATGTAGAATTGCGGATGAGCAAGGAGGCTTCAGAGTGGGTAGGGGATGTGTAGATCAAGTGTTTACATTGAAGCATATATGTGAACAGTATTTAGATAAAGGTAGGGAAGTTTTTATTGCATTTATGGATTTAGAAAAGGCATATGATAGAGTGGATAGAGGAGCAATGTGACAGATGTTGCAAGTTTATGGAATAGGTGGTAAGTTACTAAATGCTGTAAAGAGCTTTTATGAGGATAGTGAGGCTCAGGTTAGGGTGTGTAGAAGAGAGGGAGAATACTTCCCGGTAAAAGTAGGTCTTAGACAGGGATGTGTAATGTCACCATGGTTGTTTAATATATTTATAGATGGGGTTGTAAAAGAAGTAAATGCTAGGGTGTTCGGGAGAGGGGTGGGATTAAATTATGGGGAATCAAATTCAAAATGGGAATTGACACAGTTACTTTTTGCTGATGATACTGTGCTTATGGGAGATTCTAAAGAAAAATTGCAAAGGTTAGTGGATGAGTTTGAGAATGTGTGTAAAGGTAGAAAGTTGAAAGTGAACATAGAAAAGAGTAAGGTGATGAGGGTATCAAATGATTTAGATAAAGAAAAATTGGATATCAAATTGGGGAGGAGGAGTATGGAAGAAGTGAATGTTTTCAGATACTTGGGAGTTGACGTGTCGGCGGATGGATTTATGAAGGATGAGGTTAATCATAGAATTGATGAGGGAAAAAAGGTGAGTGGTGCGTTGAGGTATATGTGGAGTCAAAAAACGTTACCTATGGAGGCAAAGAAGGGAATGTATGAAAGTATAGTAGTACCAACACTCTTATATGGATGTGAAGCTTGGGTGGTAAATGCAGCAGCGAGGAGGCGGTTGGAGGCAGTGGAGATGTCCTGTCTAAGGGCAATGTGTGGTGTAAATATTATGCAGAAAATTCGGAGTGTGGAAATTAGGAGAAGGTGTGGAGTTAATAAAAGCATTAGTCAGAGGGCAGAAGAGGGGTTGTTGAGGTGGTTTGGTCATTTAGAGAGAATGGATCAAAGTAGAATGACATGGAAAGCATATAAATCTATAGGGGAAGGAAAGAGGGGTAGGGGTCGTCCTCGAAAGGGTTGGAAAGAGGGGGTAAAGGAGGTTTTGTGGGCGAGGGGCTTGGACTTCCAGCAAGCGTGCATGAGCGTGTTAGATAGGAGTGAATGGAGACGAATGATACTTGGGACCTGACGATCTGTTGGAGTGTGAGCAGGGTAATATTTAGTGAAGGGATTCAGGGAAACCGGTTATTTTCTTATAGTCGGACTTGAGTCCTGGAAATGGGAAGTACAATGCCTGCACTTTAAAGGAGTGGTTTGGGATATTGGCAGTTTGGAGGGATATGTTGTATATCTTTATACGTATATGCTTCTAAACTGTTGTATTCTGAGCACCTCTGCAAAGGCAGTAATAATGTGTGAGTGTGGTGAAAGTGTTGAATGATGATGAAAGTATTTTCTTTTTGGGGATTTTCTTTCTTTTTTGGGTCACCCTGCCTCGGTGGGAGACGACCAACTTGTTGAAAAAAATATATATATATATATATATATATATATATATATATATATATATATATATATATATATAATATATATATATATATATATATATATATATATATATATATATATATATATATATATATATATACACACACACAATAAGATCACAGTAAACAGGTGATATCAGAATGTGGAAAACAACCACTGTGAAAAAATAGTGAAATTCTTTGCGCTTTTGTGACTTCTCATATTATCCTTGATATATATATATATATATATATATATATATATATATATATATATATATATATATATATATATATATATATATCGTGCCGAATATGTAAAACTGGTCAATTAGCAAGAACTCGTTTAAAATTAAGTCCTTTCTAAAATTTTCTCTTATAAGTTTAAAGATATATTTTTTTGATTAATGTTATTGTAAAAATTTTTAATTTTGCACCAAAAGGAACGTAGAAAACTTACCTAACCTTATTATAACAAGAACAATTTATTTTAGCCTAACCCAACTAAATATTTTAGATTTGTTTGCAATAATTTAATACTAAACAAACACAGTGAAATATATTTTTTTTGTTAGGTTCAGAATGATTTTGGCGGAATTATTGCATACACAAATTTTCACTTGTCCTATATGGCAAGATGAGCGTTGCTATTTAAGCCAAGATCGCAAGTTCTGCCTATTCGGCACGACATATATATATATAATGTTAGGCAATGCTATTTTTTGACAAACAGCGAGAGTGAAAATTTGTTTAATGCATGTTGAAAGACAGCCTGCCCTGCAGAGCTAAATGGTTCAGATATGTGTCTTTGGCCTATTCTTATGGCCCTGGATACCTTTTTACCAAGGCTTAATGCTTTGGTCCCGTCTATTAAATTCACTGTGGATAAAGAGGTGGACTCTTAATTTTCATTCTTAGATGTGTTGATACACCGGTTGATAGAAAGTTTAACTCTACAGTATATAGGAAGGCCACCAATGTGTGCTCGTACATTAACATTTACTTCCAGCCATGACACAACAGTTAGAAGCAGTGTATTTCTTACTATGTTTCTCGAAGCTTACAGCGTGTGCAACACACAGCTCCTAGATGAGAAACTAAGAAAATATTTGACATTGCCATGAAGCTGAGGAACCCTTAAAAATTTGTGGAATCATCATTGCTAGCAGCTAGGAAAACTTGTCCTTGAGCTGAGCCTAGGAAAACACCTCAGTTCAAAAGTTTTTAAGTATTTTTAGTAATTTTAAGAGTTTTTAAGAATTCACGGACTGTTAGAAGCATTCTGATAAAGAATTCAAACACACAGTCTGTTGGTGATGTCGACAGAATTGGTTGCAATGATTGCAACTTATCGTATGGGGGACTGACTGGCAAACCTCTAGATGTTAGGATATCACAATACTATTATTCGATACATACTGTAGAGAAGTGGAAAGCGATTTTCAGCTACATTAGAGCTTGCAATAACCCAGCAAATTGGTGGGCAGAAGGAGTCATTTTACCTTGTTCCTCTTGGTTTGAATAGAACAGTGTAGAATAGGCAATTGTTAAATAGTGGTGGGTTATTTAAATTAGATTCATTTTTAGTTGAGGCAATTGTAAGTAACCAAAAATCGGGCTCTTATAGGAATGTGTTGGACTGTTATACAGGTAGTTCCACACCGATGAATTAGGTCCTGTTTTTCCTGCTTTTACTTATGGTTAATCCAGTGTTTGTCTCAGAATCCTGGGCAAAAGATAAACTATGGACAGATGTGTATGTGTACAGATGCCTTCCCTTTAAACGAGTCCCTTAAAATGGGCACCTTTTCTAGAGGTGCAAAAATTCCTAAAATAATTACCAATACTTAGGATGTAAAGTAATTTACATTATATCCTGCATCTGCCTCAGAAGCTTGTGGGATAGATAAATATGGCTGGTTCCTTTTGTACAACTTACGGATATCTTTCTTTAAATGTCTCTTTAAATAGACCCATTTTCTCGAGATGCAGAAGCTCTTTAGGTAACTGCCAGTGATATCCATATCACTGGCAATATAGTTATTATATATGTAAAGTTATTTACATCATAGCATAGCCTGACCGAATTTTTGATAATTGGTTATAGGGCTTCGTGTGCCTTGAAGCACTTCCTGCCCCCCCTCCCATCCTCCTCTCTGCCTCACTCCTACAAAGGTGCTACCTATGATCGTATATGCTTGGAAGTCCTTGTCTTTCTCTGCAACATTGCAAGCTGTTAATGATCTGGTGATTGCAACACAAAAGGCCTAGAACTATCATTCAACTCCCCACATAGCTGCTTTGCATTTGGTGTCACTGTTCGCCAATTTTCCATAAAAAGTAATCACATATATATATATATATATATATATATATATATATATATATATATATATATATATATATATATATATATATATATATATATATATATATATATATATATAGATAATGTCGTGCCGAAGAGGCAGAACTTGCGATCTTGGCTGAAATAGCAACGTTCATCTTGCCATATAGGACAAGTGAAAATTTGTGTATGCAATAATTTCGCCAAAATCATTCTGAACCTAACGAAAAAAATATATTTCACTGTGTTTGATTAGTATTAAATTATTGTAAACAAATCTAAAACATATTTAGTTGGGTTAGGCTAAAATAAATTGTTCTTGTTATGATAAGGTTAGGTAAGTTTCCTAAGATTCTTTTGATGCAAAATTATAAATTTTTACATTAACATTAATGAAAAAAATATATCTTTAAACGTATAAGAGAAAATTTTAGAAAGGACTTAATTTTAAATGAGTTCTTGTTAGTTGACCAGTTTTACATATTCGGCACGACATACACACACACACACACACACACACACACACACACACACACACACACACACACACACACACAAACAGATATAGATATATATATATATATATATATATATATATATATATATATATATATATATATATATATATACACACACACACACACACACAAAGCAACCATTATGAAAGAGTAGTGATTATTCCAAGCGCTTTCGTGACTACTCTCATTGTCAAGGAACAAGGAACTACTTTCGTGAGTAGTCACGAAAGCGCTTGGAATTTCACTACTATTTCACAGTGGCTGTTTTGCATATTTTAAAATCACCTGTTTGCTGTGATCTTATTGCATATATATATGTCGTGCCGAATATGTAAAACTGGTCAATTAACAAGAACTCGCTTAAAATTAAGTCCTTTCTAAAATTTTGTCTTATAAGCTTAAAGATATATTTTTTTTTTCATTAATGTTGGCGAAAAATTTTATAATTTTGCACCATAAGAAACTTAGAAAACTTACCTAACCTTATTATAACAAGCGCAATTTATTTTAGCCTAACCCAACTAAATATATTTTAGATTTGTTTACAATAATTTAATACTAAAGAAACACAGTGAAATATATTTTTTTTCGTTAGGATCAGAATGATTTTGGCTAAATTATTGCATACACAAATTTTCACTTGTCCTATATGGCAAGATGAGCGTTGCTATTTAAGCCAACATCGCAAGTTCTGCCTATTCGGCACGACATGTATGTATGTATATATATATATATATATATATATATATATATATATATATATATATATATATATATATATATATATATATATATTGGAATAGACGCATAACTTCTCCAGTAACACATTCATTTACGTAATATTTCCAGAACTTGTAAGAGTGTGTATTTGGTATGTAATGTTACGAGACGATGTCCTCTCAACTTTCATCCTTATTAACTGATCCATATTATTATCCTCTTCGCTTCATCAGTTATTACTTATAGGTGACATCACTGTGATATTACCTTGCTCTGATTTTGACGTAACTTTGATGTTAACTAAACTTTGATGTTAGCGTCTGGGATATATTAATTCCAATATACCATAAACTTAAAAGGAAAGCTGAATACGTCAGCCGAATTTGGTGACAGGACCAAGTATTAAGAGGAGCTTGTGGCCTCTCCTGTGTCCAACTTGTGGCCACTCATGTGTCCAACTTGTGGTCACTCATGTGTCCAACTTGTGGTCACTCGTGTCCACTTGTGGCCACTCATGGGTCCAACTTGTGGCCACTCATGTGTCCAACTTGTGGCCACTCATGTGTCCAACTTGTGGTCACTCATGTGTCCAACTTGTGGTCACTCATGTGTCCAACTTGTGGCCACTCATGTGTCCAACTTGTGGCCACTCATGTGTCCAACTTGTGGCCACTCATGTGTCCAACTTGTGGCCACTCATGTGTCCAACTTGTGGCCACTCATGTGTCCAACTTGTGGCCACTCATGTGTCCAACTTGTGGCCACTCATGTGTCCAACTTGTGGCCACTCATGTGTCCAACTTGTGGTCACTCATGTGTCCAACTTGTGGTCACTCATGTGTCCAACTTGCCACTCATGGCCACTCATGTGTCCAATTTGTGGTCACTCATGTGTGTCCAACTTGTGGCCACTCATGTGTCCAACTTGTGGCCACTCATGTGTCCAACTTGTGGCCACTCCTGTTTACAGCCTCGCAACATACTTTTTTCCTACGTGAGTTGTGAACCTCGTAAGAATTTAAGTTCTAAAGTGTTTGCGCAACGTGTGTGTGTGTGTGTGTGTGTGTGTGTGTGTGTGTGTACTCGCCCAGTTGTATTTACCTAGTTGTGGTTGCAGGGGTCGAGCCACAGATCCTGGCCCCGCCTCTTCACTGGTCGCTACTAGGTCACTCTTCCTGCTCCATGAGCTTTATCGTACCTCTTCTTAAAGCTATATATGGATCTGACTCCACTTCATCACTACCCAGACAATTTCACTTCCTGACATCTGAGTCTTCTATTTCCAACTGTGACCCCTTGTTGTGTCCCATCTCTGGAACATCCTGTCTCTGTCCACTTTGTCAATTCCTCTTAGTATTTTTTATGTCGTTGCCATATCCCCCTTATCTGTCCTGTCCTCCAGTGTCATCAGGTCGATTTCCCTTAACTTCTCCTCAAAGGACATGCTCCTTAGCTCCGGGACTAGTCCTATTGCAAACCTTTGCACTTTCTCTAGTTTCCTTACGCGCTTGGCTAGGTGTTGCACTGGTGCTGCATACTCCAACACAGGCCTAACGTACATGGTGTACAGGATCCTGAACTATTCCTTATTAAGATGTCAGAATGCCTTTTTATAGTCCAAGAAAATGCAATCTACCCACCACTCTTGCCTTACTCCTGTCACCCTGGCATAGAACTTCAGTAGGTTTGTGACACAGGATTTCCCATCCCTGAAACCTTGCTGGCTGTCATTGATAAGCTCATTCCTTTCTAGGTGCTCCACCACTCTTCTCCTGATAATCTTCTCCTTGACTGTTGTTGGTTTGTTGTTTAATGATTCATGTCTGTCTTCTTTTCTAAAAATTGGGACTATATTTGCTGTCTTCCATACCTCAGTTATTCCCCCCATTTTCGATACCTGTGTTGTAGATTGCTGTTAGTGGTAGACATATCGCCTCTGCTCCCTCTCTCAGGACCCATGGAGAGATGCTATCCGGCCCCATCACCTTTGGGGTATCTAGCTCGATTAGCAGCCTCTTCACTTCTTCCTCGCTTGTATGTATTGTGTCCAACACTTGATGGTGTACCCCACCTCTCCGTCCTTCTGGAGTCCCTTTTGTCTCCTCTGTGACCACTTCTTTGAATTTCTCTTTCCTTCCTCAGCCTGATTACTTGGTCCTTGAATGTCGTTTTCCTCCTGATGTGGCTGTACAACATCTTCGGGTCAGATTTGGCTTTCGTTGTTATGTTATTCTCGCATTGTCGTTGGGTCTCCCTTTTTACCTGTGCATATTCATTTCTAGCTCTACGAATACTCTCCATTTTCTCCTGGGTCCTTTGCCTTCTATACTTTTTCCATTCTTTAGCACACTTGGTTTGGCTTCTCTACACCTTTGCGTAAACCACGGGCTCATCTAGACTTTCTCATTACTTCTGTTACCCTTGAGTACAAATCACTCCTCAGCTTCCTTGCATATTGCTGTCACATATTCCATCATCTCATTTTCCGACTTACCTGCCAGTTCTCTTTCCAATTGAACCCAGTGCAGGAAATTCTTCATTCCTTTGTAGTCCCCTCTCTTGTAGTCTGACTTTATTCATCCTGCCCTTCCTGCTTCCCTCTCCACTTGTAATTCTACTATGTATTCAAAGCTCAGAACCACGTGATCACTTGCCCAAAGGGGTCTTTCATATGTGATGTCCTCAATATCTGCACTACTGAAGGTGAATACTAGGTCCAATCTTGCTGGTTCATCCTCCCCTCTCTCTTGAAGTGTTGGTACATGAGGCATCAAAGTACCACCTCCATCATCTTAGCCCTCTACGTTTCTGGGCCCCCATGTAACTCAAGGTTCTCCCTGTACATTGCCTTGTGATTGAAGTTACCGATAATCAGCAGCTTTGCCCTGCTCGCATGAGCCCTTCTGGCCACTTCAGCCAGTGTCACCCATCGTTCTATTACTCTCGTCATACTCTTGCCTTGGCCTCCTGTTGTCCTTTGGTGGGTTATTCATAACTGCATTTACCACCTGTGGACATCCAGACTGAAGTGTTCCTATTATGTAATCTCTTGCTTCTCTTCTGTCTCCTGTCTCCAGCTTACCAAAATCTCATAGGTTTTTGATAAGCAGTGCCACTCCTCCACCTCCTCTGTTCCTTCTGTTTTTCCTCAGGATCTGATATCCTGTTGGAAAGATGGCATCTGTTATTGTGTGTGTGTACTCACCTAGTTGAGGTTGCAGGGGTCGAGTCCAAGCTCCTGGCCCCGCCTCTTCACTGGTCGCCACTAGGTCACTCTCAATGAACCATGAGCTTTATCGTATCTCCGCTTAAAGCTATGTATGGAGCCTGCCTCCACTACATCGCTTCCCAAACTATTCCATTTCCTGACTACTCTGTGGCTGAAGAAATACTTCCTAACATCCCTGTGATTCATCTGTGTCTTCAGCTTCCAACTGTGTCCCCTTGTTACTGTGTCCAGTCTCTGGAACATCCTGTCGTTGTCCACCTTGTCAATTCCTCTCAGTATTTTGTAAGTCGTTATCATGTCCCCCCTATCTCTCCTGTCCTCCAGTGTCGTCAGGTTGATTTCCCTTAACCTCTCCTCGTAGGACATACCTCTTAGCTCTGGGACTAGTCTTGTTGCAATCCTTTGCACTTTCTCTAGAATCTTTACGTGCTTGGCTAGGTGTGGGTTCCAAACTGGTGCCGCATACTCCAATATGGGCCTAACGTGCACGGTGTACAGGGTCCTGAACGATTCCTTATTAAGATGTCGGAATGCTGTTCTGAGGTTTGTCAGGCGCCCATATGCTGCAGCAGTTATTTGGTTGACGTGTGCTTTAGGAGATGTGCCTGGTGTTATACTCACCCCAAGATCTTTTTTCTTGAGTGAGGTTTGTAGTCTCTGGCCCCCTAGACTGTACTCAGTCTGCGGTCTTCTTTGCCCTTCCCCGATCTTCATGACATTGCACTTGGTGGGATTGAACTCCAGGAGCCAATTGCTGGACCAGGTCTACAGCCTGTCCAGATCCCTTTGTAGTTCTGCCTGGTCTTCGATTGAATGAATTCTTCTCATCAACTTCGTCATCTGCAAACAGGGACACCTCGGAGTTTATTCCTTCCGTCATGTCGTTCACAAATACCAGAAACAGCACTAGTCCTAGGACTGACCCCTGCGGGACCCCGCTGGTCACAGGTGCCCACTCTGACACGTCGCCACGTACCATTACTCGCTGCTGTCTTCCTGACAAGTATTCCCTGATCTATTGTGGTGCCTTCCCTGTTATCCCTGCTTGGTCCTCCAGTTTTTGCACTAATCTCTTGTGTGGTACTGTGTCAAACGCCTTCTTGCAGTCCAAGAAAATGCAATCCACCCACCCCTCTCTCTCTTGTCTTACTGCTGTCACCTTGTCATAGAACTCCAGTAGGTTTGTGACACAGGATTTCCCGTCCATGAAACCATATTGGCTGCTGTTGATGAGATCATTCCTTTCTAGGTGTTCCACCACTCTTCTCCTGATAATCTTCTCCATGACTTTGCATACTATACATGTCAATGACACTGGTCTGTAGTTTAGTGCTTCATGTCTGTCTCCTTTTTTAAAGATTGGGACTACATTTGCTGTCTTCCATGCCTCAGGCAATCTCCCTGTTTCGATAGATGTATTGAATATTGTTGTTAGGGGTACACATAGTTCCTCTGCTCCCTCTCTCAGGACCCATGGAGAGATGTTATGTGGCCCCATTGCCTTTGAGGTATCTAGCTCACTCAGAAGCCTCTTCACTTCTTCCTCGGTTGTGTGTACTGTGTCCAGCACCTGGTGGTGTGCCCCACCTCTCCGCCTTTCTGGAGCCTCTTCTGTCTCCTCTGTGAACACTTTTTTGAATCTCTTTTTGAATTCCTGACATCATGGTCATTTCTTGTTGTCTCTCCTCCTTCCTTCCTTAGCCTGATTACCTGGTCCTTGACTGTTGTTTTCCTCCTGATGTGGCTGAATAACAGCTTCGGGTCAGATTTGGCTTTCGCTGCTATGTCATTTTCATATTGTCGTTGGGTCTCCCTTCTTATCTGTGCATATTCGTTTCTGGCTCTACGACTGCTCTCCTTATTCTCCTGGGTCCTTTGCCTTCTATATTTCTTCCATTCCCTAGCACACTTGGTTTTTGCCTTCCTGCACCTTTGGGTGAACCATGGGTTCATCCTGGCTTTTTCGTTATTCCTGTTTCCCTTGGGTACAAACCTCTCCTCAGCCTCCTTGCACACTGTTGCTACATATTCCATCATCTCATTAACTGGCTTCCCTGCCAGTTCTCTGTCCCACTGAACCTCGTTCAGGAAGTTCCTCATTCCTGTGTAGTCCCCTTTCTTGTAGTTTGGCTTCATTTGTCCTGACCTTCCTGCTTTCCCCTCCACTTGTAGCTCTACTGTGTATTCGAAGTTCAAAACCACATGATCGCTGGCCCCAAGGGGTCTTTTATATGTGATGTCCTCAATATCTGCACTACTCAAGGTGAATACGAAGTCCAGTCTTGCTGGTTCATCCTCTCCTCTATCTCTTGTAGTGTCCCCTACGTGTTGGTACATGAAGTTTTCCAGTACCACCTCCATCATCTTAGCCCTCCATGTATCTTGGCAACCATGTGGCTCCAAGTTCTCCCAGTCGATCTCCTTGTGGTTAAAGTCACCCATGCATGAGCTCTTCTGGCCACTGCAGCCAGTGTGTCAACCATCGCTCTATTGCTCTCGTCATACTCTTGCCCTGGCCTCCTGCTGTTCTGTGGTGGATTATACATCACTGCAATTACCACCTTGGGACCTCCAGAGTGAAGCGTTCCCACTATGTAATGACTTTCTTCTCCGCTGTCTCCTCTCTCCAGCTCATCAAAATTCCGTCGGTTTTTGATCAGTGCCACTCCGCCACCCCCCTGTTCCTTCTGTCTTTCCTCAGGATCTGGTATCCCGTTGGAAAAGATGGCATCTGTTATCATACCTGTAAGCTTGGTTTCTATGAGAGCTATGATGTCTGGTGATGCCTCTTTGACTCTTTCGTGCCACTCCTCTCACTTGCTTGTTATTCCATCAGCGTTTGTGTGAAGGCTTACTCAGCTCTGTAATAACTTCAGACAGTATTACCAAAGCTGGCTCCTCCTCAGGAAAATTAATGAATAGAAAACGAAATAATAATTAACAAAGATAAACACTTTATTATTTATTAAAGCAAACATAAAACAATAAAACATGACAGGTACATCCTATTTGAAAGAAAAATGAAAAATGAAATGAATAAAATAACATTTGAACTCAACGCTAATATATATATTGGGGTGTCTGGTGTTGGTGACACTTCGTGTTGCTGAAATCTTAGCCGTTGCTGATGTGGGGGGGTGGGGGGTCGCAGGTGTTGGTGACCACCACCGGCTAGTTCTTCACAGAGTATCGCCGTGAGTATTCTATCCCGATGACAGGAAAGCAGGTTCTTTACCGCTGCAATGATGTGGGGTTACGTCCTGCAATTTCATACAGGTGCACAGGTAATTAAATCCAAAATGGGACGTCTCCAGGACGTTAGTCCGTCTCCATCAGTTCTTCTCGTTGATTGACAGGTGACCCTCTCTGTCATCCAAGCTGAAAAGATAGACAGGTTACCCACTGCTTAAAAAATCACTCTCCATGATAAGTACAATACCTAAAAGATGTGGTGATTATTACAACAGTCAACTTAGAGCAAGACTGAAAGGACTAAGTTTATTATTGGTCAAAAGTGAAGCTTTCAACCAATAAATCCACTAGAATACAAGGCAGGCATGTACTTACAGTAGTGTTGGGAGCTGTGAGTCGAGTGATTTACTGTTTGACCAGAGCCCCACACGTCACCTTTCTGGGGGGAAGGGGGGGAAGAAGGAGGGGAAGAGAAGGCGGGAGCTGGACTTACCCTACGTTAACAAGCAGCCAGCAATGAAACTATCACTTTAGGGGTGGCGGAAAAAAGGCGGGAATAGCGGGAGCTTGACTTACCCTACCTTAACAAGTAGCCGGCAATGAAACTATTGTTACTATATACTCCCTCGCTACTCCTATCTATTGAACTTTTCCCTCACACTCCCCCATACCAAGACTTATAGTCAAGGAGTATAAGAAGAATAGGCGAGGAAAAAGTTCTAACATATGGAAGTCGCGTAAGGCAAGAAATCTTCTACTGACTGTCACGACTTAACCAGTCAGAGAAATAATTGGATGAACCATTGATATACACAATATGGAACTTAAAAGCCTGGAGTGCCAATGTCCACCTCAAGAGGCGACTGTTGGTTCCCTTAAAAGTTTCTAGGTATATCAAAGGTTTGTGGTCCGTTTCTAAAATGAATTCTTTTCCCAGCAAATAAAATTTAAGTTTGGAGATACCCCACACAAGGGCCAAACATTCCTTTTCTATGGTGGAGTATCTCGTTTCTGCGGGAAGGAGTTTCCGGCTTAGGAAGCATACAGGGAAGGGAGTACCATCATGGTATTGTAGTAGCACTGCACCTAAGCCAGTATTGGAGGCATCAGTTCTTAAACAAAATGTTTTATTAATATCTGGAATCTTAAGTATAGGGTCTTTCGAAAAGATACTTTTAATCTCATTAAACTTTTCCCGAGCTACGTCGGAAAGTTCAAGAGGTTCCTTCACAGACTTTTTAAGGAAGTCGGATAAGATGCCTGTAAGATCAGTAAGGTTCGGGATAAACCGTGCATAAAAATTTACAGAACCAAGAAAGCTACGCATGAGCTTCTTGGTTTTGGGGAATTTAAATTCTAATAAAGCTTTGATCTTACTGGGGAGAGGCTGCAGAGAGTTATTAGAAAGTATCAGTCCAAGATATCTAATCTTGTTATACCCAAGGAAGCATTTCTTCGGCTTGGCAGTGAGGCCATGTGAGCGTAACCTACGCAAAACTGATGTTAATGTTTGGATATGTTCGCCCCACGTGGATGTCATTACGTAAATGTTATCAAAATAAACTGAAACATTTGGCATATTACCCAAGACCTTTCTCATCAGTCTCACGTAGGTAGCACAGGCAGTTACCAAACCGAAGGGCATAGTTCTATATTGCATCAGTCCTTGGTGTGTAGGAAAAGCGGTGTACTGCTTAGAAGAAGGATCTAACATTACTTGATGATATGCCTGCGCAATATCAATCTCTGAAAAGAAGGAAGCGTCATAAAATTTGTGTAGATCGCTATCTATTAAGGGCATAGGCTCAGCATCCCACCGAGTTATAGCATTAAGGCCTCTGAAGTCAATAGCAAGTCTATATGAATTATCCTCCTTCTTAACCATGACTACTGGTGAACAATATGAAGATACTGAAGGTTCAATGATCTTTAGTTTTAATAATTTGTCTACCTCTCGGTCAAATGCATCCCTAAGGTGAACTGGAACTGGGTATAATTTCCGTTTGATAGGATTGTCCGTCACTAAGTCAATCTTATGGACTACCGTGGAGGTAACACCTGGAATATCAGTAAAGACGTCTGAAAAGTTACTCACACATTGAAGTAGTTCATGTCTCTTATGGTCATCCAAAGATTCATTAATATTAATGTTGGTTGCGCCCGAGTGGTCAAGAGTCACCAAGTCATGTAGTTCTTCATCATAGTCTAAGTTAGAGGTGTCAATTACGCACACCTTACATTCTTCAGTTGTCGTATCAAGTTCGTGTGGAAAAACTAAGTCAAAGTTATTAAGGCAGTTAACCGAATTTCTTCGGTAATATTTCTTAAGGATGTTGATATGATAAAGCTTAGGTTTCCCCTTGACTTCTATGAGGTAGTCAACTTTCCCACAAATTTTTAATACTTTATATGGACCTTTCCATGCTACTAATAATTTATTTGACTTGATAGGCAAAAGTACAAGAACTTCATCTCCTACTTTAAAACTTCTCCTCTGACTTTTGGAATCAAAATAGGTTTTGTACTGGTCCATTGACAAGCTTAGGTTTTTCGAAACTATGTCAGAGGTCTCCTCAAGTTTGGATCTAAGGTCAAGGAGAAACTGGTAAGAAGACTGAACCTCAGCATTTACCTCCTCATTAGTCCATAAGTCATGAAGGATGGACAATGGGCCTCTGGCCTGTCTACCATAGAGAAGTTCAAAAGGTGAAAACCCCAAAGAGTCACTGGGAACTTCCCTCATGGCAAACAAAGCACAGGGTAGGTAACGATGCCACTCCTTAGGTTTAAGGGAGCAAAGTTTCCTTAAAATGGACTTGAGAATCGAATGCTGGCGCTCAATCCTCCCATTACAGCTGGGATGATAGGGTGTGGTGAAGAGAGGCTTCACTCCCAGAAGTTGGTATAGATGTTGCATTAAGTCAGATGTGAATTGTGTCCCACGGTCAGACAAAATTTCTCTAGGGATGCCCACTCTGGAGAAGATGGACAAAAGGGCTTCAGCCACCTCTGTAGTAGTTATGGTCTTTAAGGGAATGGCTTCAGGGAAACTCGAAGCATAATCAACTAATGTTAATATATATCTATGTCCCCCAGATGAAAGTGGAGATAAAGGACCAACGATGTCAATAGCTACTCTTTCAAACGGTACCGTAAAGATAGGCATTTTGACCATAGGTACTCGCCTGGTACCTCGGGAGGATGACAGTTGGCAAACTTTACACGATCTACAATAGGTAGTGACATCTGAGGACATTTTTGGCCAAAAATAGGTTTCCCTAATTTTATTTAAGGTTTTACGATGCGAGAAATGTCCGGCCACTGGCAGGTCATGAGCCATTTTAAGAACAGTCTCTCTGCATTGACTTGGAACAACTAAGATGGAATAGTCTATCTCATCTGAATTTAATTTGAATACTGACTTGTACAAGATACCTTTTATATATTCAAATTTATATGAAAAGTTTTTCCTTTGGATAACTTGATTTTGTTTAGCGGCATTATGGCAATTCTGAAGAGAAGGGCAATTACGTTGTAAATTGACAAAGGAGTCCTTCGATATATCTAAAGGCTTAAAGTCAGGGAAAATCAAAGGATGGATAGTAGGAGAAGCCTGGGCTTTGGTCTGAGCCCTAGTCAAGACATTTATGGTATCGGAGGTGATATCTTCACTTTCATCTAACAAGTGAACCGGTGATCCTACTACCTCGCTTTCGAGAGTAGCATCACTGGTTTTTAATCCCACATGAATCTCACGAGACATTGTCTCATCTGAACTTTCGAGGGGCTTCTCTGACTCTACAGGAAGAGGATCTGAAACACCTATGTCCATCTTTGGTGATGAAAGGTCAACCTCAGAAGGAAGAATGGCACCTTTTACATTACCTATTAGTACGGAGCAAGAAGTGATGGGAGCTAGTACGGCTTCAGACCAACCTGTGAACCATTTAGACCTAATGTAACAACGGATGGTAGGAAAAGTGTCCGTACGGCCCAAGTAGTCTGAAAGTATAGCAGAGGAATGAGTTTCTTTAAGGTTAGGGAACAGCTTATCAGAAATGACTATACATGTGCATCCAGTGTCTCGTAAAATGGTAGATACATTAAGTCCATTAACTGTTCCTGAACAGAAGGGTGCTTGGTCATTACAGTCTTTAAAACATCTTCCAACTTTTTGGACCTTCTTAGAAGGACAATCTGGACGTTTATGTCCCTTAACACCACACAAATGACAAACAGGAATAAAAGAAGTCATTTTACTTTCCACTAGAGGCTTTGATTTCTTAAGGTCTGATGAACCCTTGCCCTTAGGGTTCGATCCCTTTAGGTCTTTATAGGAATTGTGAGCCTCAGCATACAGGTCAGCAGCCTCAGCAACTTCCTCAGCTTTAATCAGGTTACGTTCTCTGATGAATGTTCGTATCTGATGGGGAAGAGCTGTCAGGAACTGGTCAGCAACCATGAAGTCTCTAAGAGATTCATAACTGTGATCAATTCCTGAACTCTCTATCCAAAAGTCGAACAAACGAAAGAGTGTTACCTGTAACTGCTGAAAGTTCTGGCCAGGCTGTAAGGTGGCATACCTGAAATCTTTCCTGTAAGAATTAGTGGTTTTTTGGTATGCTTTAAGGATTGCCTTCTTCAGTAGGTTATAATTACATATAATATCCTGTGACAAAGTTGCATAGATATTCAAAGCTGTACCAGAAAATAACATTCCTAACCTGGTAGCCCAGGTGTCAGCAGGCCATTCACAGAGGGTAGCGGTATTTTCAAACCTGATAATGTATGAAGTTATGTCTTCCCCCTCTGTGAAGGGAGGTAAATTAGGTGTTGGAATATGTGCACTGACTGCACGTTGTTCCATTACTCCTTCCTCTAATTGTTGTTGTGTAAAAGTTAACTTTTTATTCTCTAATTCAAGGCGAGATTTTTCGAGCTCGCGATCCTTTTCTCTCTCTATTAACTCATGTTCTCTAGCTTTTTCCTCAACTTCTCTATCCTTTGCTCTTTCCTCAAGTTCTCTTAATTTAACATGTTCCTCACGTATCTTAGCTTGTTCCTCACGATCAAGTCTATCACGCTCTTTTTGGTCTTCTCGCTCTCTTTCTGTCTTTCTCGGATTTCTCTCTCAATTCTCTCTCTCTCCTTTTTCTCTTCTCTTTCGATTCTCTCTCTCTCCTTATTCTCTTCTCTTTCCCTTTCTAGCTGTCTTTCTTCTCTCTCAATTCTCTCTCTTTCAAGTCTTTCCTGGATCTTAGCACTAATGAAAGATTCTAAATTTTTCCCTGTTATTCCTAACTTACTTCCAGCGTTCATCCAAAACTGGTATTCCTCCATGCTTGCAAGAATAACTTAAACTATCAGGGGAAATGAAACGGGTATTAAAGAAAACGGAGGGTTCAATTCCTGCTCCGCTCAAACTGTAAATAAACCAGAGGGCTCGATCCCTGCTTCAATTAAACAATATGTATTAATTAAAACGAAGGGTTCTATGCCGGCTCCGAGCAAACAGTAAGTAGAATGGGGTCATTTGACCATCCAATCTTCTCACCAACAAATCAAGAGTGTCCTATGACAGTTCCCTTGATATAATAAAGAGCTCAATGAAACAAATTGTCACTGGAAAATCTCGGGTCCCTAGAGTCTAATCCTCCAAAGTGTTTCAAGCTCACAAGAAAGGTGGCAGAATTAAATATTATATCCTGCCTGACTTGACTTACAATAAATTGAGACTATAACAATCACCAAATCTTTTAAATACCTGTACTGTAGTCCTACCATAGAGAATGATTACTCATGGCTGGTGGTAACCGTCTGTGGTATGCGGCGTTGAAGTTCCAATGGTAGATTCGAGATGGAGTTGAATCTTGATTCAGTAGAGTTGATCCTGGCAAGGTCGCCACTTGTGAAGGCTTACTCAGCTCTGTAATAACTTCAGACAGTATTACCAAGGCTGGCTCCTCCTCAGGAAAATTAATGAATAGAAAAAGAAATAATAATTCACAAAGATAAACACTTTATTATTTATTAAAGCAAACATAAAACAATAAAATATGAAATATTAATCCTATTTGAAAGAAAAATGAAAAATGAAATGAATAAAATAACATTTGAACTCAACGCTAATATATATAGGGGTGTCTGGTGTTGGTGACACTGTTGTTGAAATCGTAGCCGTTGCTGATGATGGGGGGGGGGGGGGTCGCAGGTGTTGGTGACCACCACCGGCTAGTTCTTCACAGTATAGCCGTGAGTATTATATCCCGATGACAGGAAAGCAGGTTCTTTACCGCTGCAATGATGTGGGGTTACGTCCTGCAATTTCATACAGGTGCACAGTTAATTAAATCCAAAATGGGGACGTCTCAGGACGTTAGTCCTTCTCCATTCGTTCTTCTCGTTGATTGACAGGTGACCCTCTCTGTCATCCAAGCTGAAAAGATAGACAGGTTACCCAGTGCTTAAGAAATCACTCTCCATGATAAGTACAATACCTAAAAGACGTGGTGATTATTACAACAGTCAACTTAGAGCAAGACTGAAAGGACTAAGTTTATTATTGGTCAAAAGTGAAGCTTTCAACCAATAAATCCACTAGAATACAAGGCAGGCATGTACTTACAGTAGTGTTGGGAGCTGTGAGTCGAGTGATTTACTGTTTGACCAGAGCCCCACATGTCACCTTTCGGGGGGGGGGCTGGCCTTACCCTACCTTAACAAGAGGGAGGGGAAGGGAGAGCGGGAGCTAGACTGACCCTACCTTAACAAGCAGCCGGCAATCAAACTATTACTTCAGGGATGGGGGAGAAAAGGCGGGAATAGCGGGAGCTTGACTTACCCTACCTTAACAAGTAGCCGGCAATGAAACTATTGTTACTATATACTCCCTCGCTACTCCTATCTACTGAACTTTTCCCTCACAGTTTCCTTTCTCTCCCGAAGTCCATGGATAAACACAGATTTTGCCCTTTCCTCCTCCCATTGCCTCTCCCTCTGTGACTCTGGTTCCCATCTGTATGTGGTCATTTTCTCCCTTGGTTTTTCCAGTGGCTCTTGGTATCATGGTTGTGCCTCAGCTTTCGACCTATCTCCCTCTCCATCTGCACCCAGCTGTGTGTGTGTATGTGTGTGTGTGTTTGTTTGTGTCTGTGTGTACTAGCCTAATTCACCTAATTGTGGTTGCAGAGGTCGAGTCATAGCTCCTAGCCCCGACTCTTGACTGGTCACCACTATGTCCACTCAGTCCCTGCTTCATGAGCTTTATCATACCTCTTCTTAAAGCTATGTATGGATCCTGCCTCCCATCGTGACCCCTTGTTTCTGTGTCCCATCTCTGAAAAATCCTGACTTTGTTCACCTTGTCAATTCCTCGCAGTATTTTGTATGCTGTTATCATGTCTCCTTTAAACCTCCTGTCCTCCAGTGTCGTCAGACCGATTTTCCTTAACCTTTCTTTGTAGGGCATTCCCCTTAGCTCTGGAACAAGTCTTGTTGCAAACCTTTGCACTTTGTTTAATTTCTTGATGTGCTTGACCAGGTGTGGGTTCCAAACTGGTGCTGACGTACATTGTGTAGAGTCTTGAACGATTCCTTTCTGAGATGTGCTCAGTATTATACTAATCCCAAGATGCTTTTTCTTGAGTGAGGTTTGCAGTCTTTGGCCACCTAACATATACTGTGTCAATGGTCTTCTTTGCCCTTCCCTGATGATCATGACTTTGCATATGGCGGGGTTAAATTCAGGAAGCCAGTTGCTGGACAGGTTTGCAGTCTGTCCAGGTCTCTTTGTAGTCCTGCCTGATCCTCATCCGATTTAATTCTCTTCATTAACTTCACATCATCTGCAAGCAGAGACACTTCTGAGTCTATCCCTTCCGCCATGTCATTCACATATACTGACCCTTGTGGAATCCCGCTCCTCACAGTCGCACACTCTTACACTTCATCATGTACCATGACTCATTGTTGCCTCCCTGCCAGATATTCCCTGATCCATTGCAGGTCCCTTCATGTTACGAGTGCTTGATCCTCTAGCTTTTGCACTAATGCCTTGTGAGGAACTGAGTCGAAGGCCTTACAGTTCAAGAAAATGCTATCAACCTCACTCCCTCTCTCGTGTCTTACTTCCTTTATCTTGTCATAAAACACCAGTAGTTTGGAGACACAGGAGTTTCCTTCTCTAAATCCGTGCTGGTTGTCGTTCATAAGCTTGTTCTGTTCTAGGGGCTCCACCACTCTTCTCCTAATAATCTTTTCCATGACTTTGCATACTATACATGTTAATGACGCTGCTCTATAGTTTAGTGCCTCATTTCTGTCTACTTTCTTAAAAATGAGGAATATGTTTGGCTTCTTCCGTACCTCGGGTAGTTTCCCAGTTTCAGTGGATGTGTTGAAAATTGTTGTTAGTGGCACACACAGCGCCTCTGCTCCCTCTCTAAGGACCCATGTAGAGATGTCTGGTCACTCCACCTTTGAGGTATCAAGTTCACTTACCAGCCTTTTCATCTCCTCCTCGGTTGTATTTCATCCAGCACTTGCTGGTATATTCTTTGCTGGTGTACCCCCCTATTGTGACTTCCCAGAGTTCTTTCTGTCCCTCTGTAAATACTTCCTTAAATCTCATGTTGAGCTCCTCACATACTTCTTGGTCGTTCTTTGTGAGCTTCCCACCTTCTTTCCGCAGCCTGATTACCTAGTCCTTTACTGTTGTCTTCCTTCTTATATGGCTATACAACAACATCAGGTCAGACATAACCTTCGTTGCTATGTTGTTTTTGTAATCTCACTGGGCCTCCCTCTTATCTATGCATACTCGTTTTCTGGGTCATTTGCCTTCTGTATTTTTTTTATTCTCTACTGCACTTAGTTTTTGCGTCCCTACACCCCTGGACAAACCAAGGGTTCATTTCGTTTCCTGATTTTCCTACCAACGTTCCTCATGCCTGTATAGTCTCCCATTTTGTAGTTTGGCATTTCCCTTCCTACTCCTGTTACCCACTCCACTGTAACTCCACTACGTATTCAAAGCTCAGAACCACTTGATCACTAGCTCTGAGGGGCCTTTCATATGTGACGTTATTGATGTGAAAGCTACTCAACGTGAATATAAGGTCCAGCCTTGCTGATTCATCTTCACCTCACTCTCTGGTAGTGTCTCTAACATGTTAATCATGAGGTTTTCCAGCACCACATCCATCATCATGGCTCTCCATGTTTTGGGACCCCCATGTGGCTCCAGGTTTTCCCAATCAATCTCCTTGTGATTGAAATCACCCATAACTAGTAACTTTGCTCTACCCGTGTGAGCTCTTCTGACCACCTCAGCTAGTGTGTCCACAATTGCTCTGTTGCTTTCTTCATATTTTTCTCTTGGCCTCCTGCAGTTCTGTGGAGGGTTATGCATTTACTGCAATTACTACCTTATGTCCCCCAGACTGAATTGTACCTACTATGCCCATTGTACCCTTTTGCCCATTTCGTTCATTCCTTCCATTTCCTCAAATCCCCATCGGCTTCTAATGAAAAGTGCAACTTCTCTCCCTCTGGTTCCTGTAACCTTCTTTGGGATCTGATATCCAGGTGGGAAGATTGTGTTGGTTATCCTGGTGAGTTTCGTTTCTGTGAGTGCGATAATGTCTATGGACGTCTCCTTGATTCTTTCTTGCCACTCTTAACATTTGTTATGCAGTCCACATTTGAATACCAAGCCTTCAACTCCTTTTCTAAAACTGTGGTCTGGAGAGAATGCTGAGGTTGGGAGAGTGGGAGACCTGATGAGGAACTATGGGGGTTGCTGTGAGGGTGGAGTTTGTGATCAGAGGAGTTGGGGCAGTGGGTATGGTGTGTTGGTTTTGGATTAGATTGTTTGGCTGCATTGGGGTTGTCGAGGTTGAGGTTCTTCTGTAGGTGGTTCTGTGGGAGTTTGTATTTGATCTTCCTTCTGAGTCTGGGCTCTCCTGCCCATCTCCATCTTTGCTACTCTTTCCTCCTTGCATCTTTATACCCTGTCTTTCAGTTTCTGACTTTCTTCATGTGTTCTGTCACAGTCAAGGTACACCTTTCAGTACGTCTGTGTGTCCCTTAGTTGTGCTTTCTCCTGCAGGATCCTGTTTCGAGCTGGTTCTGTCTTGAAAATCACTTTGACTCACTGGGTTTTAACTCTTGCAAACCCCATTATTCTCAGAAAATTTGCCAACTAGGTCATGTCGTCCTCTACTGTTGCTTTCATGATACTTTCATGTGTGTGTACTCACCTAATTGTACTCACCTAATTGTGGTTGCAGAGGTCGAGACTCAGCTCCTGGCCCCGCCTCTTCACCAGTCGTTACTAGGCCCTTTCTCCCCCTGCTCCATGAGCTTTATCATACCTTGTCTTAAAACTATGTATAGTTCCTGCCTCCACTACATCGCTTGCCAGACTATTCCACTTCCTAACTACTCTATGACTGAAGAAATACTTCCTAACATCCCTTTGACTCGTCTGAGTCTTCAGCTTCCAATTGTGACCCCTTGTTTCTGTGTCCCCTCTCTGGAATATCCTGTCTCTGTCCACCTAGTCTATTCCATGCAGTATTTTGTACGTCGTTATCATGTCTCCCCTGACCCTCCTGTCCTCCAGTCTTGTCAGACCGAGGTGTGTCTGTATGTATTCACCTAGTTGTACTCACCTAGTTGAGGTTGCTGGGGTCGAGTCCGAGCTCCTGGCCCCGCCTCTTCACTGATCGCTACTAGGTCACTCTCCCTGAGCCGTGAGCTTTATCATACCTCTGCTTAAAGCTATGTATGGATCCTGCCTCCACTACATCGCTTCCCAAACTATTCCACTTACTGACTACTCTGTGGCTGAAGAAATACTTCCTAACATCCCTGTGATTCATCTGTGTCTTCAGCTTCCAACTGTGCCCCCTTGTTACTGTGTCCAATCTCTGGAACATCCTGTCTTTGTCCACCTTGTCAATTCCTCTCAGTATTTTGTATGTCGTTATCATGTCCCCCCTATCTCTCCTGTCCTCCAGTGTCGTCAGGTTGATTTCCCTTAACCTCTCCTCGTAGGACATACCTCTTAGCTCTGGGACTAGTCTTGTTGCAAACCTTTGCACTTTCTCTAGTTTCTTTACGTGCTTGGCTAGGTGTGGGTTCCAAACTGGTGCCGCATACTCCAATATGGGCCTAACGTACACGGTGTACAGGGTCATGAATGATTCCTTATTAAGATGTCGGAATGCTGTTCTGAGGTTTGCTAGGCGCCCATATGCTGCAGCAGTTATTTGGTTGATTTGTATGTGTGTGTGTGTGTGTGTGTGTGTGTGTGTGTGTGTGTGTGTGTGTGTGTGTGTGTGTGTGTGTGTGTGTGTGTGTCTACTCACCTAACTGTGGTTGCAGGGGTCGAGACTCAGCTTCTGGCCCCGCTTCTTCATTGACCGCTACTGGGTCCTTCCTCTCCCTGCTCCATGAGCTTTATCGTACTTCGTCTTAAAACTATGTATGGTTCCTGCCTCCACTACATCACTTGCCAGACTATTCCACTTCCTAACAACTCTGTGGCTGAAGAAATACTTCCTAACATCCCTTTGACTCATCTGAGTCTTCCACTTCCAATTGTGACTCCTTGTTTCTGTATCCCATCTCTGGAACATCCTGTTTCTGTCCACCTTATGTATTCCACGCAGTATTTTTATGTCGTTATCATGTTGCCCCTGACCTTCCTGTCCTCCAGTGTCATCAGACCGATTTCCCTTAACCTTTCTTCATAGGACATTCCACTTAGCTCTGGAACCAGCCTTGTTGCAAACCTTTGCACTTTTTCTAATTTCTTGACGTTCTTGTGTGTGTGTGTGTTGCGAACATGGAAGCAATGTGTGTCGTATTGTAAACGTAGTTACCAAGTGTGTTGTATTGTGAACCTAGTCACCGAGTGTGTTGTATTGTGAACCTAGTCACCAAGTTTTGTATTGTGAACCTAGTCACCAAGTGTTGTATTGTGAACCTAGTCACCAAGTGTTGTATTGTGAACCTAGTCACCAAGTGTGTTGTATAGTGAACCTAGTCACCGAGTGTGTTGTATTGTGAACCTAGTCACCAAGTGTTGTATTGTGAACCTAGTCACCAAGTGTTGCATTGTGAACCTAGTCACCAAGTGTTGTATTGTGAACCTAGTCACCAAGTGTGTTGTATAGTGAACCTAGTCACCGAGTGTGTTGTATTGTGAACCTAGTCACCAAGTGTTGTATTGTGAACCTAGTCACCAAGTGTTGTATTGTGAACCTAGTCACCAAGTGTTGTATTGTGAACCTAGTCACCAAGTGTGTTGTATAGTGAACCTAGTCACCGAGTGTGTTGTATTGTGAACCTAGTCACCAAGTGTTGTATTGTGAACCTAGTCACCAAGTGTTGTATTGTGAACCTAGTCGCCAAGTGTTGTATTGTGAACCTAGTCACCAAGTGTTGTATTGTGAACCTAGTCACCAAGTGGGTTGTATAGTGAACCTAGTCACCAAGTGTGTTATATAGTGGACCTAGTTACCAAGTGTGTTATGAACATTGGCACCAGGTGTGCTGTGATGTTCACAGTTCCTCAAGTCTGATCTCGGAGTTCATTCCGCTAATTACCAGTAATAATCTCGTTGCAATGCAATAGAACTTCTCTAATGTCTCGTTATGGTTGATCAGGTTCTTGCTGCATGTTGGCGCTGCATTTGTGGTCTGTCATACTTATAAATGAAACAGTCTTTAGGTTTCTGAAACCTGCGTCTCCTACCAGTTTGTATAGTGTTTCTGGACTATTCATTCCATCTTACATATTCAACAATTCTCTCTTATCTCTGTTTGAGACAGACATATGGACTACGTATGCAACGTGTTCAAATCGTTTTAGTTCAAAATGACGTAGTACAAAGCTAGTAATTATTGTGACCGTAGCAATTTATGTACACTACCCAAAGCAAAACATCGTCAAAAAATAAGCTAAATAAGCTATTTTTTTCAGTATCAACTTGAGTACCTTCCCTGCTTCGTCTGTCTAGTTTTCATACTGATATAGCAGTCTCCAGAATGGTACTTTGTAGAGGAAGTCAGAACAGTAAGATGTACAGTACTCATCCGTCTCTCCTATGTTGTTATTAGGTAAGACACATATGCAACAGTTAGGTATCTTTATTTCGAAACGTTTCGCCTACACAGTAGGCTTCTTCAGTCGAGTACAGAAAAGTTGATAGAAGCAGAAGATACTTGAAGACGATGTAATAAGTCCATCACCCTTGAAGTTTTGAGGTGGTCAGTCCCTCAGTCTGGAGAAGAGTATTGTTCCATAGTCTGAAACAATATGGAGTTGAAGTGACAGGATGGAGCCTATATACCGCCAGGAGGTGAGATGTAGGCCACTAGTAGATGCAAGAAGGTTGTCGTTGGAAGGTCAAGTCCCAGCCGGTGCACTCTCTCTAGCTTCTGCTTTGCCGTTTGTCACCGTGGTGTACACTTACTATTCTATTTGTACATATTGTACATACTTGTATATCTCATTACTTGTATATACTTGTATATATCATTATGATCAGGTCTCACAGGCCATTCTTACCTGTGTTTGTAATAGTTGTAAACCTGCTGACCACTTGAGTTGTGATCCTGGTCACAGCTTGTGGTGAGTTGTAAGCCTGGTCATAACTTGTCTTGTGACCTGGTCACCACGAGTAGTGCATTGTGACCTGGTCACCACGAGTAGTGTACTGTGACCTGGTCACCATGTGTTTAGTGTTGTGAACCTAGTCACCACGTGTTTAGTGTTGTGAACCTGGTCACCACGTGTTTAGTGTTGTGAACCTGGTCACCACGTGTTTAGTGTTGTGACCTCGTCACCACATGGGTTGTTAGCCTGATTACCACATTTTCCGAGTTGTGAACCTGGTCGACACTTGTGTTATGACCTGACCACCACGTGCAGTGTATTATTACTTGGTCACCACTTGTGTTGTGACCTGGTCACTACGAGTAGTGTGTTGTATTCCAGATCACCACTTGAAGTCATGATGAGTCTTGTAACTCTTGTTGAGAAATGGTTTACCAGCTAAGGTTAAAGATTAAATATAAGAGGAGCTTAGCTTAGAAAGACAGCTCATCGCCTGCACAGCTGCCCCTGCAGGCGAGGTTTTGAGAAGCTGTCATATCCATTTTGCAATGGGCTGAAATAAAGTATATTAGGTATGATTATAAATTACCCTTAGGGGGTGTTATGTCAGCATATATCAGACACTGATTGCTGACGACACTTACTTGTGTGGACTCAAAGGTCCACTTATCACCGGGGTTTATGATAAGTGACTAACTCGTAACTTATACTCAACTGCGCAGTCAGTAGTAGTACATCACGAGTTAGTACACTTACCAGATACCCCACACAAACATCCCAAATTTCAGTGAGAATCTAAAGGCACTAATAACAAACAGACAAATGAACAAGCACCACCTTCTCTTAGCTGGAGACTTCAATATCAACCTTGGCCTACCAGATGATCAGCCTGTAACTGATTTCATCAACAATATGAACAACACACTTCTCATACCAACAGTAACTAAACCAACCAGGATGACCGAGGCAAGTGCAACCATAATAGACCACATATGGACCAATATACTAGCCCCCTTAAATCAGGGATAATCACAGACAGCACTACTGACCACTACCCAACCTTCCTCTTAACAAACATTAGTAAGCCACCACTCGAATACAACAAAGTTTCATTTAGACTCCATGACGAGGCCTCAATAAGGAATTTCACAGTAGACCTAGAGACTGTTGACTGGCCTACAGAATTCTCCAATGCCAATGGTATTGCCAATTGGACAGACATTTTTCTTAACAAAATACTTAGACTATACAACAAACATTGTCCTACAAAAACGAAATAGATCACGAATAAACGGCTTGGTTGCCCATGGCTAACCAGCAGCATTCTGAAATCCATTGATAAGAAAAACCAGTATGAAAAGCAGTATAGACAGGGCTTAAATACACAAAGATATTCTTAAACAATATTCAACAGTTCTCACCAAATTAATAAAGAAAGCCAAACAACTGTACTACTCCAGCAGATTCACTGACACAAGAGGAGATATAAAAAAAGACCTGGAAAACACTTTCCCAGATTCTGGGGACCCACAAACTAAAAAAAACAAGATTATTGTCCTAACTAAACCTAATGAAACACCACTGCATCCCACTGATACAGCTAACAAGATAAACGACTTCTTCTCAACCATAGGATCTGATCTGGCCAGTAAAATCCCACGTACCAATGTCCGAGCTGGGCACTACCTAGATGGGAATTTTCCAAATTCCTTCTGTCTTGTACCAACTGAGCCCACGGAAGTCACCGCGATTATAAAGTCACTCAAAAATAACTCAGGGAATCTGTCTCGCATCCCACCATTATTGTACAAGCGAGCGGCCCACGTTCTTTCACATGCTATTACATTACTTTTTAACAAGTCACTAGAAACTAGCACTTTCCAGACACTACTCAAGACAGCAAGAGTTACACCAATACATAAAGGAGGTGACCCTACAGATGTAAACAACTATAGGCCAATATCAAACTTACCATTGCTATTCAAAATCCTCGAGAAACTCGTGCACAGGAGACTATATTCATTTATAACGGCACAAAACATACTCAACCCCTGCCAATTTGGATTCAGGAAAAATAAAAGCACTAATGATGCAATTGTAAAAATGCTAGATCTGCTTTGCACAGCATCGGAAAATAAGGAATATCCGCTAGGAATTTTTATTGACCTAAGACAGACACACAGTAGACCACAGCATCCTACTCCACGAACTTAACCATTATGGTCAACTTAACATTAAGATCGACAACACTCTAATTGCCAGACATAATGAGGGCAAATTCCTGGGTCCATACCTCGACAACAACCTAAATTTCAGCACCCATATCCATCACATAACAAAAAAAGTTTCCAAAACGGTGGGGATCCTCTCCAAGATACGATATTACGTGCCACAAACTGCCCTTCTCACACTATACCATTCACTCATTTATCCATATCTCGCCTATGCTATTTGTGCTTAGGGATCAACTGCAGCAACACATCTAAAGCCAATAATAACCCAACAAAAAGCCACAGTAAGAATAATCACTAAATCCCATCCCTGGCAACACCCCCCCCCCACTCTTCATAGATCTAAACTTACTCCCTGTTCAGAACATCCACACTTACTACTGTGCAGTCTACATCTACAGGGCCTTAAATTCCAATATTAACCTTGACCTAAAACGCTTTCTTGATAGTTGTGACAGGATCCACAGGCATAACACCAGACACAAACATCTCTATGACATTCCCCGTGTCCGACTAAACCTTTACAAAAATTCAATGTCTCAAAGGGCCTAAAATCTGGAACACCCTACCTGAAAACTCAAGAACTGCAGACACATTCATCACTTTCAAAACTACAGTTAGAAAACATGTTATCTCCCTGACACACCCAATCAACTAACTACATGTAAACCACCTGGTGGTTCACACTTACACTCACTCACTCATCGACTATAAACACAGAAATACGAATCTTAATCTTAAAATAATGAACCCTAACTAGTCAAAAGCTTGCCTCTGATACTCCAATATAGACACTATGTATTGTGCCAAAACAAAAGCATTCACATTGCTAAACTTACAAACTATAATGTAGTCACTTAGCCTTAATACCATAATCTGTAATAATTTAAAGTTGAGAATTAATCTAAGTCTGCCCGAAATGCCTAGCCATGCTAGGTGTCCTAGTGACCCCCTCTGTAATTAGTATTTTAAAACATGTAAACCACACAATATCCAAAATCTGTAAACCCCGCATTGTAATCCTTATAGAGAATAAACTTGATTGATTGATACCTGGGTATATGTATCTGACCCGTAGTCACGCCCGGATATCCGATGTATTGATTGAAGAATAGTGTTCTTTGAAGAACGTC
>NC_091318.1:40845558-40885558 GCF_038502225.1 Cherax quadricarinatus
AACCTTATGATGGAAGACTCAAGGTAATCAACCTTCAGGAAACGTAGACTACAAGATCTTATTCAAACCTTAAATATACTAAATGGCTTCGACACACTCAAACATGATGAACCATCTGAAGTGCTGAATGAGCCCATTTCTCGAAACAATAAAATAAAACTGCGAGGCAGAAGATGCAGAACGAACGTATTTAAAGTTTTTTTTTATGTAAATGAAACAAACTACCAACTAGTAGTGTTTTACGTGCAAAGAAAATATAGTCATTCAAAACCAGGCGGACAGCCACTTTGAAAGTATAGGCTTCAACCGTGCCCTAGTAGGTGGAATTGTCTTAGCCAACAAGACTACATGTTCGCAATACATTAGTCAGTCGAGGCAGCTGGGTCGGCCCAAATTGTTTTCACAGCAGAAAACAAGTTAAAAATGATTCAGTGATCAGAAGAGGAGAGAGGACAGGAGCGAGATGGTAAAATGCTGCCTCACCAAGCCACTCCCTAAACTCACATCAAACCCACACTAAACCCATGTGTACTATCATATACATTTTAAAGACGGGGCATTTTGAAGTCAACAGATTCCTGAAGCTGTTCAGTGACTGAACAATCAGCTGACAACGAGGTAGCAGAGTCAATAGTAGTAGTGGTAGATGTAGTGTGTTTTGACAGTCATAGCAGATCTAGTGATAACCAGAAGTAGAACCACTGGTACAGTACACACAGTGCATTCGTCTCTCGACCTGCGGGGAGAGAGGACGCTTCTACTGGTTCTCTTGCACGCCACCTGGTGAGGAAAACATAGTATTAGCGCCAAGATGGCGGACCGACTGTACCGGCGCATTAATACTGTCTGCATTCAGCTGGTTAGAGGAACTTTAAGCAACGACACGATGAACGTTCTCCTGCCAAGCATTATCAGGGACTGTTATGGCATCCCCAACGAAGAGCTGTATGGTGTGGCACTGAATGGAATGTCAAGGGTCTTCGTGAAGTTCATGAGGGCTGACTTCTACTCTACCATCGTAGATGAATTTCAAGAACGACGGATGAGTATCAATTCGGCAGTGGAAGTATGCTTGCATGATGTGTCTAAGTATTTTACTTGGGTGAAGGTAAGGAATGTACCTTTTGAGGCAACAGCATACAGCATCCAAGATGTGTTCAGTGGTTATGGAACTGTACACTCGACGAGCATGGGAATGTGGAGGGACGGCCCTTATGAGGGAATGCCGGAAGGATCATGCACACTGAAAATGACCCTGAGGAGACCGATACCATCATATGTTACATTGCGTAACCATAGAACACAGGTTTTTGTTCACTATGCGGGGCAGAGGAAGACGTGCCGTTTATGTGACTCTTATGAGCACATGGTGGCACAATGCCCCAGGAGACAGGAGCCTAGGCGTCAGGAGACAGCTGCTGTGGATACGCCATTAGAAGCCACGGATGTTATGACGGATGAAGTGGAAAGACGGGGTACAGGCCTATGGAGTGAGGAGGTCGACAGGGCAGAGGTGGTTTTGGAGACGTGTGTTACACTACCAGTGGAAACGGGAGGGGAGGGAATATCGCCGTCAGACAGGCCGTTAGATAATGCAGAGTCAGATCAGGACGGGATTTTGGAGGCTGTGCTGAAGGATTTTTTGGAAGAGTCGGTGCTTGGTGTGGAAAGTGATGTGAGGTCAGGTGATGACAAGGTGATGGATGAACAGAAGCAGGGTAAGGAAGACTTGAGTGAGGTTCGAAAGGAGAGCAATGTGGTGGTGGAGGTCCATCAAGAAGATGTGGTTGAAGAAGAAATGTATGTAGAGGGTAGCTCCCGCAAGAGATCAGCGGGGGCATCAGACATGGACGAGGTCCTCACACCAGCGCAGAGGCCTGGGAAGAAGATGTGGGCAGCTGTGGTTGCAAAGGCAAGTCAGGGAGGAGGGGGGGGCAATGGGAAGCTAGGTGGGAAGGGACAGGGAGGGGTTGGAGGGCAGGAACGAGGGATTGATAGAGAAGAACCGAGACCTATGAAAGGAGGACCAAGTAAGCCTCAGCGGCACAGGGGTAAGCCGCCTTTCTTGTAAAATTCAGGTGTGTAACTTTCAATGTAAACGGTCTTAAAAACGAGGTCAAGAGGGTATGGTTAGAGTGGGTTTTGAGGAGATGTAGCATTGATGTCTGTTTTTTGCAGGAACATAACCATAGGTTAGGATGTGAGCTGTTGTTGAAAGGTTATAGGTTGTTTACATGTGATGCTTTGAGGTTGAAAGGAGGTGTGGCTGTGGCGGTAAAGGAGACCAGTCCTTTGCGTATCCTGGGTTGGGAGGAGGGGGGGTGGGGGTGGGAGGGTTGTCAGGGTGGATGGGTTTTGGGGGGCCAGGAGGGTTAGTTTTGTAGGTGTGTATATGCCAGCAACTAGTAACACTAGAGTGAAGGTGGATTTTGTACGCGAGGTTCTGGTATATCACTTGAGAGGTTTACCTGCTTTTACGGTGATTGGTGGGGATTGGAATTGTGTCATTAGGAAGGGTGATGTGGTTCCGAGGGGGGCGGGTTGTGTTTTGGGGGTCCTGCGGGATGTTTTGCGAGATGTTGGAGCAGTAGATGTGGTGGGAAGTAGGGGATATGGAGTGGAGCACACCTTTATTCGTAGGGGATATGAGGCAAGGTTAGATAGGATTTATGTTAGGCAGGGCATAGGTGTGGAGAGGGTGAGGACTATCGATGTGGGTTTTTCTGATCATCGTGCTGTTATAGCAGATTTGAGGGTAGATGGCATAGTGAGGGTTTATGCAGGATATTGGAAATTAAATGTGAGGCTACTTAGGGAAAAGGATGAACCTACGGGGTTTGAAGATTGGTGGAAATCCTTGTGGGAGACTAGGAATATGGAAATGGATTTGCTGGATTGGTGGGAAATGAGGGCTAAAGTTGAAATAGGGAAATTTTTTAAAGTACGGGGTAAGGAGATGGCTAGGTGGAGCTATGGCCTACAAAATTATCTTGAGGGTCAGTTAAATGACTGTTATGCAGAGGAACGTGTGGGGCGGAGTGAGGACATGGAACGTTTGCGAAATAGGTTGGCGGAAATTCACAATGAAAAATTTGAGGCAATTCGAGTTAGGGCAGGGTTGGAGGATGTCTTAAGGGGAGATAGGCCATCGGGTTTTGTATTAAGGAGGTTTAAGGAACGGCAGGCGAAGACCACCTTGGCGTATATTGAGGCAGGTACAGGGGGGGGGTGGTTTTGAGGAGGGTCAAGGCCTATCCACCACGGAAAATATTAGTTTGTATGCAGATTTTTGGTTTAGGGAGAAGTGGAGGAGGGATGGCAGGGGAGTGGGTGAGGGACGGTTTGGGGATGAAGGGTTTAATAGAGTATTAAGTGAGCAGGACAGTAACAGAATCGAGGGTAGTATTACTGTAGAGGAGGTGGAGGAGGCAGTTTTTGGGATGTGCCAGGGTAAAACCCCAGGCATAGACGGACTACCAAACGATTTTTATAGGTATCATTGGGGGAGTGTACGGCATTGTTTGGTGGGGGTTTTGAATTGTATGTTAAATAGTGGGAGGATGGGGAAATCACAAAGAACGGGTGTCACGGTTTTAGTGCCCAAAAAGAAGGAATGCCGAGTTTTGAATGATTATCGTGCGATTACGTTAATGTGCTCGGATTACAAGATTTTTGCTAAGGTTTTGGGCAACAGAATGAGGAAAGTGTTGGGTTTAGTGTTACATAGGGGACAGTTGGGAATTCCGGGAAGAAGGATGAGGGATGGACATGGTGTGATTAGGGATTTTCTAGAGAGATGTTCGGGAGGGGGAATACTAGGTTTAGATTGGGTGAATGCTTATGATTGCGTGGACAGAGATTTCTTAGGGGTTTGCTTAGAGAGGTTAGGTTTTCGGGAGGGGGTAGTGAGGTGGGTGAACACCCTGTATGATGGGGCTGAGGTGAGGGTACAGGTCAATGGGAGGTTGGGTGAAAGTGTACCAATGGAGAGAGGTTTGAGACAGGGCTGTCCGATGTCACAGCTGCTCTTTGCGTGTGTGCAGAATCCTTTTTATGAGTCTGTTGAGAGGGTAATGAACAATCAGGAGATGGAAGGGGGGTGCAAAGGGGGCATCGTTGGGTATGTGGATGATACTACTGTTATGCTAAGGGGTAAGGAGGAGTTAAGGAGGGTGGGAAGAGTGATTCAGATGTTTGGTATGAATACCGGAATGAGAGTTAATACGGTGAAATCAAGGTTACTAGAGGTCGGTAATTGGATAGGGGGGGGCTTGGGGATAGGGTTAGGATGGACAGTGGTTGACAGAATCAAGGTATGTGGGATATGGTATTTGGCGGAAGTGCAGGCATGCAGAAGGGTAAATTCGGAGTCTGTCAAGGGTAAGGTTTTAAGTAGACTAGGAGGTTTAAGTGCGAGGGACTTAGCTTTACATCAGAGGGTAGTGGTGGTAAATTCACTTGTCTATAGCAAGGTATGGGGGGTGGCAGAGGTTTTTCCCTTAGAGGTACGAGATATTGTGGAAATGCAGAGGAGGGTGCTGAAGTTTGTGTGGGGATTTGGGAGGGCATGGTTAAGTAAGGAGGTAGTTATGACGGATGTGCGGAGAGGGGGTTTAGGTTTGTTGACTATAGGACTGAGAGTCATGGCTGTATATATCAAGGGGAGGTATATGAGGGAAGGGGGTGTGAGGGGCGTCAAAGTAGGAAGAGTTATGGAGGAGGCACGTAAATGGTGGAGTGGGAAGGAATTGAGGGTTTGTGAAGATATGTTGAGATTTTTATTGACAGTGCAACAGGTGGATAAAATCAAAGTGAAACGGTTGGTGAGGGTAGTGAAAGGTCAAGGAATTATGCAAGGGGTAGCCGTGTATCCAACGTATGATTGGGGGGTTATCTGGAAAGATTTTAGTAAGCTTAGGATACCGGCTAGAGTAAGAGAATTAGTATATAGGTTTATCATGGGGATTCTGGCTTCCAAGGAGGTGTTACGTAGTATGGGATTTGTGGAAGAGGCTTTTTGTCAGTTTTGTGGTGATGTTGAAACGGCGTTTCATGTGGTTTTTTTTTGTACCTCCTTGGAGGGGGTGAGATCATGGATGGGTGGGGTTATCAGACTGTTGGGGGGGGGGTCGTTTGTCGCTTTTAAGGGCTTTACTACTGGATGTAGGGGGAGTGTCTAGGGATGTAGGAAGGGCTATAATGTATATCATAGTGGATTATCTGGACATTTCATGGGGAATGAGGGGATTAAGGGGTGATGTGAGGATAAAAGCGTTGGCGGCCAGATTCTATAGGACGAAGTGTAGGAATAAGTTGGTTTATGGGGCGTCTTGGGAAAAAAGTTTCCCGGAAGGTTATAGGAATCTCACTGTGGGTTCCCTTGGGCGGGGTCCCTGAGGATGGACAAAGGAGTGGTCTCCTTATGGGGGGATGTAAAGGGGGGGGTTGTTTTTGGTTTATCTGGAACTGATGTGTGTAAGAGGAAGGTAGTGAGAATTAGGTATGGATGGTAAGCCATGTTTCAAGAGAATGTTTGTCATAGTGAGATATAAGTGTGGTTTTCAGGGTTACTTTTCTAAGCCTGATGGTTATGTTCACTGGGTTTAAAATTTCCTTGAAAGCCAGGATACCGAGCCCTTAGGATCTCGTTTTTAAGTAATTAGATTGACACGTTGGTATCAACACAAAATTTTTCTGAGATACGTGTCAGTTCTTTTGGGACTGGCACATTTCAGCAGCCTTAGTCTTATAACTACTCTGGTTTTATTTAAGTCTCGGGTTCTTTAAATTATTTACATAGCCTAGTATTGTACCGCTACTATGGCATGTGGTGTATTATCTTGTATTTTGAGTGTGAACTACACTATATGCAAATGTTTTGAATGTTTGTAATTCATGGTTAACATTAATATTTGATATCATATTGGTGGTGTATATACTTCTACTTATTACAGTGTATGTGTCTAGGAATGTAATGTTTCATATCTGTTTTAGTCTGTGAATTTTGTGTTTTTGTCTTGTTCATGCACTACCAACTTTTAGGTTTGATGAGGTCAGGGTATGACCTTTCATTAGGATAATTCAATGTATGTTATTTAGAACGGGGACTGTACAAACGGGGTGAGGGGGGGTAGAAGTGTCAGCTGTGTCTGCACTGGTAATAATGATTATTATAAAAGGAGGGTTTATAGGTTATGTATATGGTTGTGGGGTTATGTATATGGTTGTAATATGGCCTTGATCTATGGTGTTCTTAAAATGTACCGGGATTGTGTACTAGAGGTTTTGTAATACCTAGTATGGTTTTTAATTTTATACTATAATCATTATTGTATTTGCTCTGTTTATAAAATTCTGTATTGTAAGGATGTGGAAGGTTGGGTTTTCAATATTCTGGTGTATGTGTTAGGTATGGTGCTCCTGTTTAGCCAAGTACTTGTGACATGGAAGTAAACTATATGTTTTTGTTCTGTATACCGATCTGAGTTGTATATTAATTTAATTAACATATATGTATGTGTGTGTGTGTATGTGTATATATATATATGTATATATATATATATATATGAGTAAATATATGTATGTATTGTCATCAATACTAAGTACTTCTATAAAGTTACAGTGGATGTGGTTGGTTTATTGACTATTTTGTAATGTTGGTGTTTAATTTCATGTTCGGAGAGGTATGAAGTTCACTGTATGTACTTTTTATTTATTTTCACTGTGGTTTGTTTTGTAAGTAATACAATGTATTATGTATATGCAGTTTTTTAAATAAAATATAAAAAAAAAAAAAGTACACACAGCTGTGCATGTACCACTATAGTAGCACAAGTAGACTAAGATAAAAACATTACTAATTTAGCAGAAGAGGTTGTGGACTATGTCTTCCTTCCAGCATTTCTCCTATGAATTTCCATGTAATTTTTAAAATATGATAGGGTATATTTTGTATTGTTTTTCGTGGCAGCAGTGGCCAAATGGAGTGGATACTTAGGAGAGAGCCTTTTTTTTTTTTTACCTTGAGTCTCACACCTAGATAATTCATGATGCGTCTTAATCTAGCAGAAATAGATTTTGGTTCTTATCAGCAGATAGCCTCAGCTTGAACTACCCTTTCCTCTGTTCTCTCTCTCTCTCTCTCTCTCTCTCTCTCTCTCTCTCTCTCTCACCATTTTTAATTAACACAAAGGTTTCACTGGGTCAGGTTATGGGTTCCTACCCTTATTTACAACCTGAGAGCTATTACCTACCTCAGCTCATTTGTAAGCCTTTTTATTATTATGAGCCTTTCAAGCAGGGAACAGGTTTAAGTTGGAGCCATCTGTGGGCCAGAGATTTCATTTAGTCAATTGACTTTATTTTATTGACGTTATTGTGCTGTGCGAACATGTTCCAGATTGGGATCATTCTACGAAATAATGATCTTTGATAAAGTGATGATGCAACCAGAATGCAGCTGCTATTTGCTGCCCGTCTTGTGGCGTAGAAGTTCGCTTCTCGTTGACCTCGAAGGCGAACCAAGCGTGGTACTTGAAACAATGGCCTGACACATAACAGTAAGGCCACCCACATTCCTCCGGTGTTGAAGGTAGTGTTTAAATAACACACTTGTCCAGGCAGGATTAAGACGAGAGATGAGCCATCTCGCTCTGTTCTTTATTCTGTCAAGAACTTGTAGGTGGGACAGAGAACAGGCAATCCAAGAAAGTGGAGCATACTCAAGGTGCGAGCGCATTTTTCCTTCACACAGAGTCTTACAGCCTCTACTGTCGAGTAGAATCGAGTTACGTCTAATTGCAGCCTTATTTGCGAGCTTTACTACGTGAGTCATCATAGTTTGGAATCAAATTTCATCCCAACTTCATCCCCGGGTTCCAATACTCTCCCATTCATTCTTAACACTGCTCCAGCATTACCATCATGGTGCCTAGAGACAATCATTTGTATTTTTTGGGAATCAAATGTAACCTGCCATGGTTTTTCCCAGGCTGTTATAGCTTTAAAGGTGTTGATCGATGTAACTGAGAGAAGGTATTCCTTTCCTCACTTGGATAAGTAAATATCAGAGTACAATCATCAACATAAGCCTGTGCTTCTGGGATGAGTTGTAGATCACTGAAGACGACATTCCATAGTATTTGCCCAAGTACACTTCTTTTTACATTGTTAGTACCAATTGAGTGACTTGTTCACGCTGTCTCATTGAGAACTACTCTTAGGGATCTAATTTGAAGGTAATCACTACGAAGGCATAGTCTATAGCCAACGTCTCCTTGTGCTTGCAATTTTGCCGTAAGTTCCTGGAGTCATACTTTGTCGAAAACGCCAGCTATGTTCACTACTTCACAGTTGATCTTGGATTCTTCCAGTGTCTGATGCAACACAGTAGAGAGGGTTAACAGCAGATCAGCAGCAGAGTGACCTTTTCTGAAGCCGTATTGAAGATCACAAAAATAAACGAGTGGTAGTCGAAAAACACTGACATGTCCAGTGAGATTGTCTCAAGAATGTGTCTCTATCTTTTATATTTACAAAATGGTTTATGGAATTATCCTCTCTCTCTCTCTCTCTCTCTCTCTCTCTCTCTCTCTCTCTCTCTCTCTCTCTCTCTCTCTCTATCTATCTATCTATCTATCTATCTATCTATCTATCTATCTCTTTTTCTTTCTGTAGCCAACTGTGGGCAAGCGTTTTCATATGGTTTAACGTTATTTCATAGATGTCGTTATGCTGTATGAACATGTTCCAGACTTGTGTCATCTTAGGAATAAATGATCCCAGATGAAGTGATGTTCTGGAGATGGGTAGAATCAGAATGTGGTTGCTGTTTGCTGCCCGTATTGTTGTGTAGAAGCTCACTCCTCGCTGCCCTCGGAGCCGGGTCAAGTGCGGTACTTTGACAATATTGTCCTTGTATATAACAGTAAGGCCACCTACATCCCTCCGATGTTGAAGGCTCTGCTGAAGTAACAGATCTGTCTAGGTAGGATTCAGGACTCTCTCTGTCTGTCTCTGTCTCTCTCTCTCACTCTCCCTCATTTTACAGCCATTTTCTCCTTTACTCCACACAACTTCCTTCACTTTACGGAGACTATCTCTCCCATCCTCTCTCCTTACAGTCACCTTTCTTCACTTAACACAGCCTCACTTTCCCTTACTCTCCAGTGCTTCTCTCCCTAACTCTGCACAGCCTCACTCTCACTCATTCTACAGCTTCTCTCTCTCTCACTTTCCACAGCCTCTCTTCCTCTCTCTACAGCCTCTCTCTCCCTCACTCTCCAGTCATCCTCCTTCACTCTACAGCCTCTCTTGCTCTCTTCCGCACATTCTAGTCTTCCCTTGTACTGCCTTCTATCGACCAGCCGGAGAGAGCTGAATCCCGCTTCACCTGACACAGATTTCCTCTTCTAACACGCAGATATTCTAATTTGCAGTAAACGTTAGTGTATCACTGAAAAGCAGATATTTTACGATCTTGAAGTCCGCTTCCTCGATATCTCCTGAGAAAGACTAATTGTTGTATTTAATTCCCTTCCTCAGCGTAGATAACAGAAACGAAGGAATAAGAACCATTTTAGAAACTAGTTTGGTCGCATATTATTTTTCTTTCGTATATTTATATCCCAATACTTAAGAAGGACTCCTAGTAAAATATTTGCCTGTACCCTTAAACGACGTTCCACCGTTGAACATCACTCGCCCCTGACACCTATGTTCTCGTCTCGGAGACCTGACTGCAAACTGCCGTGTTTCATGACACTGGAGGTCTGCTCACGTCTTCACCACCCGTAATATCATGCCAGACCAGGTTTAGATTGGAGCTATGATGGTGATTTGCCTCACTCCCCAGATTGGGACAAGGCTTGTAAGTACCTTTCTGGGGATGCAAGAACTGTTCCCTTATGCCTGGTAAACGCTGTTGTTACTATAGTGTAAAATGAATACCCGATCCCAGCAGCAATACATAATATTCGCTTTCATAAAAAAACCAGGATGAATAAAGATGAATAAAGCACATAAAATGCTCTTCATCAGATTCTTATTCTTCCTTTCAGTTCTCGCTGACAGACGCAGGAAGCAGAATGGATTAGCTTAGCTTAAATCTGTCTGAGCTTCTCTATCTCCCGAGACTGTCGGAGTGTCTGTGACAGCTGTGCTTGTATATGTCTGTTTCTCTGCTCCATTTTATCTGTATATTCCTGTGTGTCTACCTTTCTCGTTTGTATTGCTCTGCTTCGATATCTGACTGTGTCTACCGGCCTGCCTTTGTTGCTGACAGTGTCTGTATAGTCTGTGTTGGTATCAGCGTTGGCATTAAACTGTGTCTGCATCTCCGTGTCTGAATCTGTTGTATACTTTCCTGTCTGTGTTTGTCTGTATCTGCATTTTTATCAGTCAGTGTTTGTATCCGCTCGTATCTTTGGGTCCATATCTAGTTTTGGCTGTATATGCAAGTGTTTGTAACCGTCAGCTTTTTTTTATCTTTCTGTATGAGCTTCTATACTGCCTGTATCTATATTTATGTACCTATTCATATCGATATTTTTTAGTGTCTTAAGCAGTCATCTGCGATATCTATCTGTATCTGTGTTACCACATGCATCTGTGTTTGTATCTTTTAGTATCTGCATTTGTCTGTGTCTTTATCGTTTTGTGTCTGTGCCCGGTTGTCTGTATAAGTCAGAACATTAGCGTGAGGAAAGCAGTAACTGCGCTAAAGTGCTTATAAGAGTGCCAGTGACTGTCTAAACATAGTCGTGATTCTTTGAGTTATTATGTATCTTAACTGTGTCTGAATACTCACCTATATGTAGCTGCAGGGGTCGAGTTTCAGCTCCTGGCCTCGCCAGTTTGATAGCCGGTACAGTATAAACTTTCTTCTGGCTTCCAGAGCCTTATCGTGCCACTTCTTAAAACTGGGCATCAATCCTGACTCTTCTACTTCACTGTCCACTTCCTGACTTCTCGAAAATCGATGAAATATTTCCCATTTCTCAGACTGTCTGTTCCTGTCCAGTCTGTCAATTACTCTCACTATTTTGTACGTTGTTGTCATATCACTCCTGGAAATATAAACACAAATGCAGTATAAAGTGATCCTTTATTGACAACGTTTCACCCACACAGTGGGCTTTTTCAAGTCACACACGGATCTACCTGGGGTTGGAAGGTACGAGAGTATTTATAGTCATGTTCAGAATGTTGAGGTCAGGTGGAGAATGCTGCATCTGATGATCTACCGGGTGGGGTTATAGAGTCTTGGGTAGCTTGGCAGGGGTATTGGACAAGTTGTGAGTAGACCTTCTGCAGTGTTCTATGTTCTTATGTGGGATAGCGATGAAGAAGTTTCTTGGCGAGTGGTTCAGCTATGTTATAGAAGCCATTGTTCTGGTTGAAATTGTTGGTTGTAGAGATAAGCGATGATTCCAGGATTCTTCTGTATTGAGTGTTGTCTTCTGTGGCTATAAGTCTTGAGTTTCTGTAGTTAATTAAATGGTTGTGTGAATTGCGATGTTGTACACAGGCATTCCTTGTATCGTCAGTCCTGCTTGCATATTGGTGTTCTGAAATACGTGTTTGGAGGTCTCTTGATGTTTCGCCCACATATAATTTGTTGCAGTCATTACAAGGGATTATGTATACCCCTGCAGAGGATGGAGGCTTGTCCTGTCTACTACTGGTGATGTCCTTGATGGTCGTGGTTGTGGAGGTAGATACTTGGAATGATGTTTTGGCAAAGATGTTGGAAACATGTTTGGCAATGGAGTTGGTTGGGAGGACTATGTATCTCTTCTCGGCAGTGTCTTCTCTGGGTGTGTTGAAGATGTTTAATGCCCGCCGTCTGCAGTCTCTGATGAAGTGACGAGGATAGTGGAGTTTAGAAAATACTTGTTCAATTATAGTGCATTCTTCCTCAAGGAACTCATTGCTGCAGATTCTGAGTGCACGTAGGAAGAAGCCTATAATTACACCACGTTTGGTTTTGGTGTCGTGGTGAGAGTAGAAGTGGAGAAGATCGTTTTGGTTGGTGGGTTTTCGATAGACTTTAAAACGAAGTTCGTGGTCAGCTTTGCAGAGCAGAACATCAAGGAAAGGAAGAGTGTTGTCGACTTCTTCTTCAAGTGTGAACTGGATTGAAGGCTCGACCTGGTTGAGCTTGTCTTGGAGAGCTTGAACGTTGAAGCGTTTAGGAGTTATGAGGAGAATATCGTCAACATAACGGAGCCAGGTGACAGACGAAGGAATAATGGTGGAGAAACGTTCGGCTTCTAGATGTTCCATGTATAGGTTCGCCAGGACTGCACTGAGTGGCGAACCCATGGGTAGTCCAAAAGTCTGCTGAAAGAGGTGATTTTCGAAAGAGAAACACGTAAAGCCAACACATAGTTCAACAAGGTCGATGAAATCGCTGGCTGGAATGGGAAGATCAAGTGAATCGTCAATTTTCCTGTGCAAGAGATCGATGGCTTGTGTAGTAGGTACTTTGGTGAATAGGGAAGTCACGTCAAGGCTGGAAAGTTTCTTGTTCCTGATGTTGATGTTGCGAATGCGATTGAGATCACCCGAGTGTTTGAGATGTGCTGGACTGATAGTGCCCAAGAGTTTAGAGAGGTGTTTTGCGAGAATTCCTGAGAGCTGGTGGGGAGCACTGCCTATTTCCGAGGATATGGGCCTCAGTGGGATACCAGGCTTGTGAGTCTTTGGCAGGCCGTACATTCTGGCAGGTCTGGGGTTGCTGGGCACGGTGTGCAGAAGTTTCTTCCCTTGTTCTGAGCCCCTCAGAATGCGGCGAGTCCTTTGAAGAAAAGTTTTAGTAAGGTTGTCCACTTGGTTAGTTGTGAGAGGTTTGTAGATATCTGGGTCATTAAGTAGATTGAGCATTTTGTTCCTGTAATCGTCAGTGTTCCTGTAATCGTCCACTGTCAACCACAGAAACTGAAGCCCTCAGCTTAGGCCTCAAATTCGCAACAGGAATTACGAAACCAAAACAAGACCTCAATTTCATCGCCAAAAACTACAGACACAATGACTCCGACTTCCAAAAAGGCTATCTTCAAGGCATCATCTCAGCAGCCATCTCAACACGCAGCTCCCCAGTCATACCTCGACGTTACATCAATGCACTCAAAGGTTTAGCAGAAGACACGACCATCAGGGTCACCACCGCTGATAAAGGAGGTGGTGCTGTTATTCAAGATTGATGGACTGACCACATCGACTCAAGGTTGAGGGACTGATTACCTCATTCTATTATCTTAAACCCCTAATATACCTGAAATCAATGCCACTGTTCTGTTTTTTAACGCTCCTGTCTGTACCCTTTTTAAATTTGGGACTACTTTTTCCCTTGCTCACACCCCTGGCTTTTGTTTCTTTTCCCTTTTTGGTGACACATATCAAAAATTAAAATTATTTTTTTTGAACTTTTCCCCTCCACGGTGGCTTTTTATCAGGTACAGGGGGTTTTGGGTAAAAAGGGAAAAGGATTTAAGCCCAGTAATCAGCCCCATCCCCCTTTAAAAGGGGTTTTGGGGTGGTGGGCCCCTCAGTCTGGAGGGCTTGTTCCAAAGTCTGAAACAATATGGATTTGGGAAGTCCCAAGATGGGGCCTTTTTGGCGCCAGGAGGTGAGACGTAGGTCACTAGTAGAACGCAGATGTTGGAGATCAGGTCCTTCCAAAACAGCCGTTTCTCACTGGGAGAGGTTTTCGGGTTTATTTCCCGGTTTTGTATGAGAACGGCTGATTTGGGAAATTTATCTTTCCCCATCTGCGTTCTCAGTGACCCCGCCCCCTCCAAGGGTATATGGGCTCCTCTTGCCCCTTTAAACCCCTATTGTTTCATCTACCAACAATGCCCCTTTTTCCCGACAGGGGTGACCCCCTCAAAACAAAGGGGATGTGGTTATCGTCTTCAAGGTCTTCTGCTTTCTATCAACTTTTTTTGTCCGGTTTTTAAAAAACCTTTTCCGTTGGGAAACTTCAAAAAAAGATAAAAACTTTTATGTTTCTTACCTAACAACTTTTGGGATTTTTTCCATTTTTAAAATTTGCTCTTTTCTACTGGCGTGTTGAGGTCGTGGTTTAGTGGCTCACAAGGCCTTCTGGGTGAATCAGTGACTCTATAAATCATTAATAAAAAGGGGGAGTTTAATGATTTTAATAAATTTTAATAGTTTCTGGGGAAAATTTAAACTTAATTTTTAAAAAGCAATATTTAAACAATTGTGAATGAGAAAAGATTTATGCTCAGTTGTAGGTGAATGGGAAAGTTAAAAATTTTTTGAGGGATGGGAGGCAAAAGTACTCCCGCGGCCCATTTGTCCAAACAGTGTAAAAATTCCACCCGGGCCACATATTGTCAGCAGTGTAAAAAACTACCCGCTGGCCACATTTTCAGCAGGTAAATTTCTACCTGCTGACCACATATTTCAGCAGTAAATTACTACCCTGACCACATATTGTCAGCAGTGTAAATGTACTACCTGCTGACCACATATGTCAGCAGTGTAAATGTACTACCGCTGACCACATATTGTCAGCAGTGTAAATGTACTACCGCTTTACCACATACTGTCATGCATGTAAAAGCCACCTGCTGGCCACTATTTCAGGTAAAAGTATCCTGCTGACCACATAATTTCAACCCCGGAAAAGCTCCTGGCCCGGGCCCCATTTTATAGGTAAATTACTCCCCCTGACCACAATTTTTCAGCCCCGTGTAAATACCGCCGACCCTTTCTATCAGCAGTGTGGGGCAGGTTTTACCGGACCATAATTTCAGCAGTGTAAATGGTCGACCCCCTGGCCACATTTTCAGCAGGGTAAAATTCCCCCACCCCCCACATTTCCGCAGTGTAAATTTTCTCCCGCGGCCACATATTTTAGCAGTGTAAAAGGACCCCTGCTGACCCCCCATAATTTCAGCAGGTAAAAGTACTCCCGTAAACATACTTCAAGTGTAAAAATTTCCCCCGGCCCAAAACCCCATATTTTCAGCAGGGAAAATTTTACCTGCGGCCACATATTTCCCGCAGTTAAAAGGGACACCATTTAAATATTGTCAGCATTGTAAATTCCACCCGCTGGCCACATAATTTCAACAGGGAAATTATCACCCCCGGGGCCACATATTTTTCCCCAAAGTAAATGCCACCCGCTTTTTTCCCCCTTTTTCAGTGTAAAACCATACCTTTTACCACATATTGTCAGCAGTGTAAAAAACCCCTGGGTGACCACATATTTCAGCAGCGTAAATCCACCCTTTTCCCCATATTTCAGAGGGGAAAGAAAATTTTTCCACGCCACCCTATTATCAGCAGTTTAAAAGAATTTCCCCCTGGCCACCCTTTTTCCCGGGTGTAAAAGTACTACCGGGTGAAACATATTTCAGCAGTGTAAACTACCCGCTGGGCCACATATTTTCAGCGGGGTAAAATACCACCCGGGACCATATTTTTCAGTAGTGTAAAGTACCCCGGGCCACATATTGTCAGCGGTTAAAATTCTTCCCCTTAAATATTTCAACAATTAAAAGGGATTACCCGCCCGACTACATATTGTCAGGGGTTGCATTCTCCCGCTGACCACATATTTCGGAATTAAATGTACCACCTGGGCCCATATTTCGGGGGTAAAAAGCCCCCTGCACCACATATTTTCAATGGTGTAAAACTCCTGCCCATTTTGTTAATGTAATGGTATTTTTCCCGACCCATTTGGGCAGCGGGGTAAATGTACTCCCGCTGACCACATTTTCGGGGGTGTAATGGGACTACCCGCTGACCACAAATTTTCCCGCCCGGTAAAAAGTCTCCTGGCCCATTTTCAGAGGTAAATTTTACCTGCTGGCCACAATTTTCAGCAGTGTAATCTCCCGCTGGGGCCACAAAATTGTAAAATGCACCCTGGGTGACCACATTTTCGGGGAGTGTAAATTAATTTCCTGCCGGCCCATTTTCAGCAGTAAATTACTACCGGCCGACCACTTTAGCCCGGTAAAAGACTTTCCTGCCGGCCCTTTTTGGGCAGCGGGGTAAACCCCCTGCTGACCACATTTGTCGCGGGGAAATGTACTCCTGCACCGGGATATTTTTCAGGTGAAAGGTCCCCTGCTGAACATTTGCCGCGGGGAATGTCTCCTGCTTTTTTTTGTCGGGGGTGGAATGCTCCTGCCGACCACAATTTTCAGCGGGGTAAATGCCCCTCTGACCAATTTTTGGGAGTGTAGATTTACCTGCCGACCACATTTTTCAGCGGGGAAAGACCCTGTTACCACATTTGCCCGCGGGGTAAATCCACCTGCTGACCACATTTTTCGTAAATATGGAAAAGTACCACCCGCTGACCCCATATTGCCGCAGTAAAAAATTTCTACCCCGCGCCACATATTGTCAGCAAATTTTAAAAAAATACCTGCTGACCACATATTGTCAGCCCGGGAAAATTTCCACCTCTTTTTTAAAATAAATAACAACAGTGTAAAAGTTTCCCGCTGACCCACATTGTCAGCCCGGGAAAAATTTCCCTCTGGCCAAAATGTTGTCCCCGTGTAAATCCTACCGGCTGACCAATTTTCAGCCCGTGTAAAAAGTAAACCCCCCCCCCCAACATATTGTCAAAACCCCGTAAAGGAAATTTTCTTGGGTGACCACAATTTTTCAGCGGGGTAAATGTACTACCCGGGCCCTTTTTGTCAGGGAGTTAAGGAAAAACTACCTCCGACCCCATAGTCAGCAGGGAAAGTCCACCTGCGACCACAATTGTCGTGGGAAAAGTCACCCGCTGACCCATTTGTCCAAAACAAATGGAAAAGCCAAACCCGGGGAAATTAAATTTTAGATGAAATACCCCAGCCCACATATTTTCAAAAGGGGGTTCCTTAAAATTTCCCGCGACCAACAATTGTCAAAGGGGTTTAAAATATCACCCTTACTAACCCCATTGGTCAGCCCCGTGTAAATTCCCACCCGGGGACTATTTCAGCAGTGTAAATTTTACCTTTTTGACCAATTGTCAGCAGGTAAAAAGACTCCTGCTGACCCCATATTTCAGCAGTGTAAATGTACTACCTTCTACAGAAAATTGTCAGAGTGGAAATGTCTACCTGGGGTACACATTTTTTCAGCAGTGTAAAAAGCCTTCCCCGCTGGCCACATAATGTCAGTAAGGGAAATGTATTTCCTTGGGTGACCACATATTTCAGTAAATGTAAAATTCCCGCTGACCACATATTTCCCGTAGTGTAAATGTACCAAACCCGCTGGCCATATTGTCAGCAGTTAAATTCCACCTGGTTTCCCTTTTCAAAACAGTGTAAAAAACCACCCCCGACCAAATTTTCAGTAGTGTAAATTTTACCCTAACCAACATATTGTCAGTAAAATTAAAAGTACTACCTGCTGACCACATATTGGGCAGCAGCGAAAAGTACCACCCGCGGACCATATTTTTCAGTAAAATGTAAAACCCCTGACCACAATTTTTTCAGCAGTGTAAAAGTCTTTTTCCCGCTTGCCACCCTTTGTCCCCGCAGTGTAAAAAACCCCCTTGACCCAGTCAGCGGGGTAAATTCTCCCCCCCGACCACATTTGTCAGCGGGGTAAATTCCAAAGCCCGCCCCAAAAATTTCAGCAGTGGGAAAAGGGGGCACCTGGGTGACCACATATTTCAGGGAGTGTAAAAAGTCTACCTGGGGTGGCCCATATTGTCCCGCAGTGTAAAAAGCTTTCCTGCCGACCACATAAAATTTAACAGTGTAAAAAGGGACTACCCGCTGACCACATATTGTCAGCGGGAAAAAGCTACCTGCTGAACCCTATTTTTCAGAGGGGTAAGTTTACCCCGGCCACATATTGTCAGTAGTTTTAATGTACTCCTGCTGGCCCCATTTTGGCCCCCGGGGAAAATTAATAACCCCGCCCCCTTAAATTTCAGCAGGTAAAAAGGGGGGGTACCTTCGGAAAATATTGTCAGCCCGTTTTAAAAGTACTACTGCCCGACCCATAATTTCAGTAGTGTATATTTCTAAATGAGTCAATTTCTTCGTTTACTCTTGACAACTTTTAATAACAATAAATATTTATTAACGTCAGTCGTCAGAGAAAACGACTTTAGTAACTTCACATTTTGATATAAATCAGTGTTTTCATACACGGTCAAACTGATAAATACAATACAAACTAATATATAAATTTATAATCAGTGATGAGCCCACCTCAGTCTCTTGCTGAACCTATATATGCTAATTTATATTACACAAGTCTAGAGAGACAGTGGTATCGATTAACCGTGTAAAATTATCTGTTAGTGTAATAGTGACTGTGTATGATTTCATGTTAATGAAATGCAGATAACATCTTGCTGAGCGATTATTTTGTGTTAAGGTAGTACTGATAAAGTTTGTTTTAAGCTATGAACTGCAGAATTTAGCTCTTGTATTTCATCCGGAATTTATAACGTAGTTGAAATACTATCAATATACATGGTGTTTCAAAACAATGGACTCAATTTCATTTATTTCATGAATAAAATTGGGACCATCTTTTGAGACACCCTGTATTATAAATAATGTGTCTTGTATTTATAATTAATATAAACAGATTGTAAATATTGTTTTTAATAATTTAAATAAAATTAGTCCCATGAAAATTTCAACTTGAATTAAATACACAATACTCGAGTTTCGAAATTCCTATTTAGATACGATAAATGTAACGTTTAGCACCTATATGCTCATTAATAACTCCACTGAGACAGAAACTTAGAAAATTAATTGATCTGTATGCTTTGACCCTCTTCTGGGATCCTCTTCTAAAGTTTAGTCATTAATTTATTAGTTTTCTGATCTCACGTGATAATCAGATGTGTTTACCTGGAGACCTGGAGAGTTCGGGGTCAACGCCCCAGGCCCGGTCTGTGACCAGGCCTCCTTAGGTCAGTGTCCCAGGATGCGACCCACACCAGTCGACTAACACCCAGGTACCCATTTTACTGATGGGAACATAGACAACAGGTGGAAAGAAACACGTCCAATGTTCTACTCTGGCTGGGAATCAGACCCAGGCCCTCACCGTGTGAAGCAGGCGTTAACCACCAGGCCACCATGAAATAAATAAATAAATAAATAAATAAATAAATACAAAGGGATAAGATATATTTCCAGTTATTTCGTACATATTTCTTTCCCAAATATGGTACATTTTGAATTCACTGCCTTGATGGAGAGACCAGGAACACTTCCTCGTTGCTTCGTTGTAAGAGTTTGAAAACCCTTTGTGTGTCTGTAATACTGATTACAAATATGTAAGTGTATTTCTGTTACGGTGATCATTGCAAATACATTAATATGTTTATTACAGTAACCCATGTACTTAAAGTTGTTTCTCTTGCGGTGGTTTTAATTACAATTGTATGTTACAGAAGTATATACATGTTTTTCTGTTCCTCTGATTGCAATTTCACAGACGAATTTCTGAAAGATTATCATCGCTTTCAGCTACTGTTATTCACAGTACACTACTGTGATTTCATCACAGTAACTGAAGGTATTCATTCGAGTTTGTCTTACATTGATTTCAAGAAGACTAATGTGGTACCGTTACAGCGACTGAAAGAGCCCTACTGTGTTAGTGTTGTGACGATTCCAGGTACATCTTCGTGATAGATAAAATGTCCCCATGCTCAACTTTCGTGAGGTGAGTGTTAAAATGTTTCCTGGTGCGTCCTCATGATGGTAACTGCTACGAGGCTTCCAGGTATGTTATAAAGGCTCCAGGCACATTATCCTAATTATATTGCTCAGACACGTTCCAGCGACACTGCAGTTGCACCCTCGCCATACACCAGGCAGGAAGAATGTCTCTGCCCCTCTCTCTCTCTCTCTCTCTCTCTCTCTCTCTCTCTCTCTCTCTCTCTCTCTCTCTCTCTCTCTCTCTCTCTCTCTCTCTCTCTTTCTGGATCAATCGATCCGGAGAGAAGGGGAAAAAGTACTACAATAAAATACCAAGAGGAGGAGACAAAATAATGGTCATTGAGGTTATATCAGGATGAGCACTGGTGGTAATAAGGTTCCCCAAGGGTCACTGTAACTACAGTTTCTTCAATACATTCCCAGCAATTTGCACTGTTATGAAAACAGGTGAGGGCGCAAACAACCAAAAAAGAAAGGTTCACCTGAGTGTGCACCAAACTTTGAAGAACAACAGTCTTAAGGTATTAATACTAATAATAAATATAATGTTAAAAATAAAAATCTTTATTTTTACAAGTACATGATACCATTGACAATATTATTTTTAAATGGGGACTGGAGACTAGACGAGCCTTAGGAAAGAGGAAATGTATTTCTTGAAAATTAGTTTGGTCAGGCACTGGAACACAAAGATGTGACGGAAGCGAACACCATACACAGCTTTTACGACAGGTACGACAGAATTCATTAGGCAAGAAACCAGTGAAACCAGTAAGATGCAGTCATGAGCAGGAGCAGAACTTAGATTCGACTCCATCGACACTGTCACAGTAATCTCTCTGCAACACTTATCTTACTTGCTGGTGAAGTTATCACCCCAGTACTACATTTATCATGCTAGTACTACAGGTATCATCTAGTACTACAGTTATCATGCTAGTACTACAGTTATCACCCTAGTACTACAGTTATCATGCTAGTACAGTTATCACAGTTACTACAATTGCATGCTAGTACTACAGTTATCATGCTAGTACTACAGTTATCATGCTAGAACTGCAGTTATCATGCTAGTACTACAGTTATCATGCTAGTACTACAGGTATCATGCTAGCACTACAGTTATCATGCTAGTACTACAGTTATCATGCTAGTACTACAGTATCACTCTAGTACTACAGTTATCATGCTAGTACTACAGTTATCACTCTAGTACTACAGTTATCATGCTAGTACTACAGTTATCATGCTAGTACTACAGTTATCATGCTAGTACTACAGTTATCACTGCTAGTAGTACAGTTATCATGCTAGTACTGCAGTATCATGCTAGTACTAGAGTTATCACTGCTAGTACTACAGTTATCACTGCTAGTACTACAGTTATCATGCTAGTACTACAGTTATCATGCTAGTAATACAGTTATCATGCTAGTACTACAGTTATCACTCTAGTAGTACAGTAATCACTGCTAGTAGTACAGTTATCATGCTAGTACTACAGTTATCACTCTAGTACTACAGTTATCACTCTAGTACTACAGTTATCATGCTAGTACTACAGTTATCACTGCTAGTAGTACAGTTATCATGCTAGTACTACAGTTATCATGCTAGTACTACAGTTATCATGCTAGTACTACAGTTATCACTGCTAGTACTACAGTTATCACTCTAGTACTACAGTTATCATGCTAGTACTACAGTTATCATGCTAGTACTACAGTTATCACTGCTAGTAGTACAGTTATCACTCTAGTACTACAGTTATCACTCTAGTACTAGAGTCATCATGCTAGTACTACAGTTATCATGCTAGTAGTACAGTTATCACTCTAGTAGTACAGTTATGCTAGTACTACAGTTATCACTGCTAGTACTACAGTTATCATGCTAGTAGTACAGTTATCACTCTAGTAGTACAGTTATCATGCTAGTACTACAGTTATCATGCTAGTTATCACTCTAGTACTACAGTTATCATGCTAAGTACAGTTATCACTCTAGTAGTACAGTTATCATGCTAGTACTACAGTTATCACTCTAGTAGTACAGTTATCACTCTAGTACTACAGTTATCATGCTAGTACTACAGTTATCATGCTAGTACTACAGTTATCATGCTAGTACTACAGTTATCATTCTAGTACTACAGTTATCACTCTAGTACTACAGTTATCATGCTAGTATTACAGTTATCACTCTAGTACTACAGTTATGCTAGTACTACAGTTATCATGCTAGTACTACAGTTATCACTCTAGTAGTACAGTTATCATGCTAGTACTACAGTTATCATGCTAGTACTACAGTTATCATGCTAGTACTACAGTTATCATGCTAGTACTACAGTTATCACTCTAGTAGTACAGTTATCATCTAGTAGTACAGTTATCACTGCTAGTAGTACAGTATCATGCTAGTACTACAGTTATCACTCTAGTACTACAGTTATCATGCTAGTACTACAGTTATCACTCTAGTAGTACAGTTATCATGCTAGTACTAGTTATCATGCTAGTACTACAGTTATCACTGCTAGTAGTACAGTTATCATGCTAGTACTACAGTTATCACTCTAGTAGTACAGTTATCATGCTAGTACTACAGTTATCACTCTAGTACTACAGTTATCAATCTAGTACTACAGTTATCATGCTAGTACTACAGTTATCGTGCTAGTACTACAGTTATCATGCTAGTACTACAGTTATCACTCTAGTACTACAGTTATCATGCTAGTACTACAGTTATCATCTAGTAGTACAGTTATCGTCTAGTACTACAGCTATCATGCTAGTACTACAGTTATCACTCTAGTACTACAGTTATCATGCTAGTACTACAGTTATCACTGCTAGTAGTACAGTCATATCACAGTTATCATGCTACTACTAGAGTTATCACTCTAGTACTACAGTTATCATTTAGTACTACAGTTATCACTCTAGTAGTACAGTTATCTTGCTAGTACTACAGCTATCATGCTAGTAGTACTAGTTATCACTCTAGTAGTACAGTTTTCATGCTAGTACTACAGTTATCACTCTAGTACTACAGTTATCACTCTAGTACTACAGTTATCACTGCTAGTAGTACAGTTATCACTCTAGTACTACAGTTATCATGCTAGTACTACAGTTATCATCTAGTACTACAGTATCATGCTAGTACTACAGTTATCACTCTAGTACTACAGTTATCATGCTAGTACTACAGTTATCACTCTAGTTCTACAGTTATCATGCTAGTAGTACAGTTATCACTCTAGTACTACAGTTATCATCTAGTAGTACAGTTATCATGCTAGTACTACACTTATAATGCTAGTAGTACAGTTATCACTCTAGTACTACAGTTATCATGCTAGTACTACAGTTATCATGCTAGTAGTACAGTTATCACTCTAGTAGTACAGTTATCACTGCTAGTACTACAGTTATCATGCTAGTACTACAGTTATCATGCTAGTAGTACAGATATCATGCTAGTACTACAGTTATCACTCTAGTAGTACAGTTATCATGCTAGTACTACAGTTATCATGCTAGTACTACAGTTATCATGCTAATACTACAGTTATCATGCTAGTACTACAGTTATCATGCTAGTAGTACAGTTATCACTGCTAGTACTACAGTTATCATGCTAGTACTACAGTTATCATGCTAGTACTACAATTATCACTCTAGAACTACAGTTATCATGCTAGTACTACAGTTATCATGCTAGTACTACAGGTATCACTCTAGCAGTACAGTTATCATGCTAGTACTACATTTATCATGCTAGTACTACAGGTATCACTCTAGTACTACAGTTATCATGCTAGTACTACAGTTATCACTCTAGTAGTACAGTTATCATGCTAGTACTACAGTTATCATGCTAGTACTACAGTTATCATGCTAGTACTACAGTTATCACTCTAGAACTAAATTATCATGCTATTATCAGTTATCATGCCAGTACTCGGGGATCACTCTGGGGTACAGTTATCTCTAGTACCATTTATCATGCTAGACTCAGGATCCCCAACTACGGATCTCTAGCCAAAATTATCACCTAGTACTACGGATCAGCTTTCGTTTCATCTGACTCAGTTTGGTGTAAACACAGTTATCTTTTAAGTGTACTTTTTATCCCCCCCAGAAAGTACGCATCATCCCATACTCAGTTATCTGGGGGGCCCTTTTCCCCCCCAAAATTACCCATTTATCATGGGGGGCCCCAATTTTGCCATAAACCTAGTCCCATTTTATAAAGGCTAGCCTCAGTTATCACCTGGTAGTACTTTAAATACCTAGTAGGTTACGCCATACTCCCAGCACAAATTATCTTTGCCATTTACTTACACACCCGGCTTGCGTTATCATCCCATACAAAGGTTATAATCCAAACACGGTTATCTTTGGTTGGGGCATTTTCCCGGTTATCACCTAGACTACGGTTATCATGCGGAGTCCCAAATCATCCAAAGGTCCCTTTCCGGGGGCTTATCACCGGGAGCAGGGGGGCCTTTTCAGGGCCCAGGGTTATCAACTATACCACGGTTATCATGCTGAGGGGTAGGACCCTCCGGGGGAAATTCCCATTTAAATTTACGTAGCAGACACCCTACCCAGTACGCTTTTTATCATCCAGCCCACAGTTATCACCAAAAGGAGGCCGGGGGGTGTCCCGGGCCATAGGTTATCATCCCTAGGCTACTTTTTACCTCTTACACTACCCCTCTGAGTACGGGGTTGCCTTTTTCCCCTTTTTTACCTTTGGGTTATCGCCCCAATTACTACGGTTACCATGCTTATAATTACACCCACATGCCATTTACCCGGGAACTTTACCTATTTTACCCAGATCTTTCCGGGTACCCATCATCGGGCCACCGCGGGTGCCATCATCCCAATTAGGGGTTGCCATCACCCATTTACCCCAAAACACCTGGTCCCACAGATCATCCCAGTACACGGTTACCAACCTGGTAGGGGTTATATCCCGGACCCGGATCCCCATTTAACGGATCGCCCCGGGCCCCACGAAATCACCGGGCGGGAACGCCCAATTATCCCCATTTGTCACGGCCATTACCCAGGGGGGCCGGATCATCCCGGTATTACGGACGTCCCATTTTCCACGGTTTTCCCCTAGTAGTACGGAAATAAACCAGATTTAGTTATCATTTACTCACATTTCCCCGGTTACATTGGGAAAATTCCCACAGTTATCTTTCCAGACTACGGTTATCACCTAGTCTACGGTTATCTGCAAAGTCCAAATCACCTGGCCAACCACTTTGACAATTACCACGGGATCTCAAAACATTTTGGCCCAGGTTATCACCGGAATTTAAAGCATATCCCAGGCCCGGTATCGGTTAGTTTTAGTCCAGTTATCTTTGTTTCCCACCACAGGTTTCTTGCCCATTTTCCACCCCAAAACCTATTTACGGTTTATCAGGGGCTTAGTAGGTCCCAGTTTTCCCCAAAACAGGTTACAAAATTTTGCTATTTTACTACGGGCACACCTTTGGAGTAAAATTTCATCCCAGTACTACGGTTATCACCTAGTGGGAATTTATCATCCAGAAATACGGTTATCTTTCCCAGACTAATTATCACCTAGTACCCCCCAGTTATCATCCCCCGTACTCCCCAGTTATCACCTATATCCGGAAAATTGGGGCCGATTTTTACGGGTACCCCTTACCCAATTGTACGGTTATCATCCCAATTACTACGGTTATCACCAATTACGGTTATAAAAAGGGGCATTTTACTTCCCTTTATTATGTTAGTACAAAGGTTAAAACCTGGTCCCAGTTACGCTATTTAATTACAGCTATTCAACCTCCGGTAGCAATTTTAAAGGACGCCGGTATACGGTTATCATGGTACCGGGTTTTTCCCAATTACACCGGCATTTTCATGCTAGTCTGGGGGCCATACCAAGTGCACACTGTAATTTATTTACTATTAGGGTTATCATGCAGTACTCAGCCACCCAACCAAAGCACCACTTTAAATTTTTTAGTAACTAAAATTTATCACCTAGATACAAAGATCATGCTAGTACTACGGATCATCCCAGAAAATCAGAAATCACCTGGGAACGGATCACGCAATTCCCACGGATCCTAGAACTTTTTATCATCCCAGTTCCCCAGATCCCCGCCAAAAAGATCATCCCGGGCCCCAAGTTATCATCTAAATAAATTATCCCCCAGGGGTGCAGATCATGCTAGTCCCACGGTTATCACCTTTTAGACGGTTATCATGCCATAAGTTATCTCTGGTCCCACAGTTTCTTTGTTAGACCAAGTCCCATACCCCAGACCAACCAGTTAGTCATGCCTTTACCCACAGTTTCATCAACCCAGGAGTACGCTTATCATCCCTTTTCAGTTATCACCGCCGTCCCAGCCATCATGGTACTACTTTAAATTACTTTTACCTACAGTTATCCCTAGTACTACAAAATCATGCTGGTACTATTACATCTTTTTGTTTTAGCAAAACAGTTATCACGGCTTAGAAATCACATTTTATCACCTAAATTAAAGTTTTTTCTTTCCTAGTACTACAGTTACCCATGTGGAAATTTATGATTCCTTTTGCTAGGTTACTTAAACCAGTTATCACCCAAGACCCAGTTTCCCCTTTGCTGGTCTACGGTTATCACCTAGTAACGTTATCCCCTTACACTCAAGTCTTATCCGTACTGCTGTCCCAATCATCCAGTACCATTTTAACCCCGGCAGAAATAGTTTTTATCCCGGTACCCAGTTATACCTAGCAATTTAAGCAAATTTATGTTAGCAAAAACAGTTATCACCCAGTACACGGTTATCATCCCAGTCCCACGGTTCCCCAAAACCTGTGCCATCTTTGCTGGTACTCCCAATCATCCGGTTCCCGGGCCTTCCCCTGCGGGACAGCAAAACTGGTTTCCCTTAGACCAGTTATTATTTTAGTACCGGGTTATCCCCAAGTAATACAGTTATAATGCTAGTTAGGCCATCGTTTTAAAGAAAACCACGGGTTTACCCAACTCAAAGCACTTATTTATTTTACATCCAAGTCCTGTTAAATATTCTAGAAAAAAAGGATCATTGAAGCGGGCAAAAAACCATCAGGGCCGGTACCCGGATCACCTTTTTGGGCATTTTCCAGCTATCAAGGGGCACTTTTGGTGGTTACCCTGCCGGGCCCCACAGTTAAATTTCATGCAAATTACCCGATCCCCTGGACGCTTATCTGGGGGGCAAAAAAACAGCTTATCACCCTAGTCAGTTTTTTGCCAATTACTGCCACCCATCAATTTTCAGTAGCCCAGTTTACCCTTTTATACTACGGTTCATCACCTTTTCCATTTTAGGCAAGCTTATCATCCCAACCCACCCGGGCCATCGGGGCCAGTACTACGGTTATCACCTGGTCCAGGTTTCTCCCAGTACTCGGGCCCTACCTAGGTTAGTCCAGTTATCATGTACTTTCACGGTTATCACCCAAAGTGGTACGGTTATCGCCCTATAAAACCTTATCACCTGCACCACAAAGGATCGTCCCGGGACTCAGTTACGTTTTATACTTTACTCACAGGTTACAACTCCTTTACTCACAGGTTATTTTTCCCAGTACTGGTTGGGTTACCTCCTCGTGGAGTTTCGTCCCGGTACTACATTTTATAAATCCAGTACTACAGTTAAATTCCAGCACTTACAAAAACAAAAGAGTCTCAAGGATCACCTGGTAGCACACGGCTTATCCGTTAGTACGGGTTATCATCCCAGATACGGTTACCCCTGAAAAGTTATTATTTTAGACCATTTTCCCCAGTTACAGTTATTTAAATAAAAATTTATCCCCAAGCCTTTTCATGCTAGAAAGTACAGTTATCACCCAAGGTACAGTTTGCTGGTACTCGGGGTTATCACCGGGTAGTACGGTTATCATGCCCAGTACAAACAGTTTTTCACCAAAGTAGTCCCTTTATCTCCAGAAATTGGGGTTATCTCTAGTACTGCAGTTATCACCTATTATCCAGTTATCGCTGGTCCCACTTTTTATCACCTAGTATCCATTATGGCAGTGGTCCCACGGTTACCATTGGAACCCCCGGATCTTTCCCAAACCACTTTTAACCATCACCCTTTAGACAAACCCCATTTTTGGTATACTCAGATAGTTTAATTACTCATTTTTAATCCCAGTATACGGATCACCCCGGTATACGGATCTCCCGGGCACGGTTATTCTAGTACTGCAGACCACCAAATTACTGGGTTATCCCCAGTACCCAGCCCCCATCCAGAAATTACCTTTTCGGTTTTTTTATTTTACAAAAATTATCACCCCCAGTTTTTAAGTTCCCACCTACAGTAAGTTATCATGCTACCCACCACAGTTATTACCTAGTCCCCGGTTATCCCCAAATTTACTCAAAACCATCGGGTGGTACTTATTTGCCTATGCTTTTACACGGTATCCGTAGAAAACCCTTACCCCCAGTTATCATCCCAGTACTACAGTTATAAATTTTAGTTACGCATTAAAAAAAGCTGGGACTACAGTTATCACTCTGTGGTACTTCCCAGGGTATGGGTTTCCCAGAAAGCACATTTTATCATGCTGGGTTTTCCCATTTATCATCCTTTTACTTTTTATGTATATTTCGGGAAAAGCTTTCCCAAAATATACATTTGGTCACCTCCAGTACAATTTTTATGGCCATCCCATGGCTGGTACTCAGACCCTCTAGAATTACATTTATCATCCAGTACTCGGTTTCACCAACTACATTTTATGGCGTAGTTACAAATCATATTAACAGGTCACCCCAGAGAAAATTATCATCACAAAAAAATTTTACTGAATTACAAAGGGTTATCACCTATTTTTTTCAATTTATTTTTTAAAAGCTCACAAATCACCCAGAAAGGGGATATCATGCCAAAATTAAATACCACAATTCCCCCTTTTTTTAACTCCCGCAAATTTTTTCCTAGTACTAAAATTATCACCCATTACACATTTATCCCCTTTTAGAAAATTTTTATCAGGGGCCCCCAACCACCATGCACCACGGATCACCCCCCAGTCCCACCTTTTATCCAGTACCCTTCCTTTCCCCAGTAAATACAGATCTCCAAACGGGCATTTTCCCCCCAGCAGACGCAATCGCGGCCTTTATCCCCATCTCGCCAAAATTACACCACATGCCATTTTAACACCCTTTTTCGGGAGTACCACCCTCCCCCAGCCCCCGGTTATCAGCTGGCCCCTTTTTATCCCCTGGTCCCGGGGGGTTATCACGTTTAGTACTAAAAGTTATCATGCTAGTCCCACTTTTGTCCCTAGTACCCAGTTATCATCCCCTGGTCCTTTATGTCCCCAGCCCCACGGTTATATCCCGGGAAATTTGCCAATTCCCCTTACCGCGGGTACACGCCAGCAATTACAGTTATCACCCGGAACAGATCACCCAGTACCCAGAGGGGCCTAGTCCCACAGATCACCCAGTAACCCGGACACTACACCCCATTTTGGTAGTACCGGAGCTACGGGGGCCGGAAATCCTTTCCCTAGGCAAGGTTTATCATGCAAAGCCTCCAGTTATCTTGCTGGACTCCGGTTATCCCCTGGACTCAGTTATCTGGGGGGACTCAGTTACCATTTTGGTATCCCGGTTAAATCCTGGGGGCCCCGGTTATCCCCCAGAAATTTATCACCCGGGACCAAAAGGTTGCGCCGGTACCGGGTTACCATCCCAGTACCCGTTTTCATCCCAGAAACCCGGTTATCTTTGGGGTCCCACAGTTTAACCTTACCCAGGGGTTATCATTCCGGGGCACCACGGGTGCCACCCGGGGCCTTGGCGGGTGCCATCACACCGGGGGCCAACAGATCATCTGGAAATTCCCAATCACCCACAGTACACCTTTTTCATCCCGGTCCCGCAGATCTTTGGACCATTTTATCATTCAAGTATCCCAACACCATCAGCGCCAAACAGGATCATCCCAAGCAGACGCCATCCCCCACAGCAGATGGCGAAGACCACAGCCATCTCCCAATTACCCGGTTATCACCCAGCCCCACGGTTATCTTTCCCGAATTTTAAAATTGTCATCAAAAAAGTAGCACAGCTTCTCCCAGTAGGGGGTTTTTATCATTTAGTTACAGTTATCTTTTTGGTAGGTTTTACTACTGGGCCATAAATCCCGGGTACTCAGGTTACCCCCTAGCACAACAGGTTATCATGCTAGATGGATCACCCGGGAACAACACCCATCCGGTTAAAATTGCTGTGCCATCATCTTAGCACCACAGGTTATCCCCTTGGGGGCACCACGGCCATCTTTCCCGTATCACACCCAAATTCCCCTGCAATTTGGACCATTGCCCGGTACCAAGGATCTTTCCCAATTACAAAAAAAGGCACCCTTGGGTAGACTTTGCGGCTTTTTACTCAAAGCAGCCCCGAGTACTCAGTTATCGGCTGGTTCTTTTCCCCGCCAAAATTACGGGATCCCCTTTTACTAGGACCTCATGCCATTTTACCCCCGGTTACACCCAGTCCCGTGTCCCATTACCTAATACAGTTTCTGCGGGGGTACCAGTTTCATGCTAGTATAGGTTATCCCCGGGGCCCGGGATCAGCTGGTACTACATTTCGCGGGAAATTATTTGTTATCAAGTAATTTGGTTATCTTGCTAGTCCCACAGCCATCCCTATTCCCTTACTTTCACGCTTTGGCACCAAACATTTTATCTTTGGTAGCAATTATATGCAAAAATTTTTTCTTTCACCCCTCCCCGGTTTACCAATAGTTATCATGCTAGTACCCCCAAACCCATACCCATTATCATTGTTCCCGGTTATCATCCCTACCCCGGGGGTTTACGTTTTTCCCCTGCATTTAACATTATCCGGGTACTTGCCTTTTCCCAGAAATTGTTTTCCCCCAGGGATTTACTACGGCCTTTTTACGTACAATTACAAACGTCCGGCTAGGTTAAAGTAATTATCACCTTTATTTTAGGTTAACTTTCTGCAGTTTTTACTCAGTTATAAATCCCAGACACGTTATCATGAGTCCACGGTTATCAGGGCCAGTCTACGGTTATCCCCCCTTTTAAGGCAGTTATCGGCCACACAATTTATCGTGCCCAAGTACTCATTTATAAATCCCAATAAAAGTTACCACCTGGAAACAGTTATCATTTTGGAATTCCAGTTATCATGCTGGACCCAGACTCCCTAGGCCTATTTTATCTGCTTACAATTTTACCCCCCTTAGTACTACAGTTATCATCTGTCTAAAATTTATCACCCTTTACGCAGTTATTTAAATATAAAAATTATCACCAATGGAATTGAATGTTGAGGTGGCTGGGGGACACCCGCCTTGTCAGTTAAACCCACGTAATAAAAAAAAGGAGCAGTGCGGGGAGTGTAAATTTTGTAGACTAAAAAGGGGTTTATTGACAGGGGGTACCCCCAAAAAAAGGCAAAAAAAGGGGAAATAATCCCAAAGGGGGAGTTGTTGATCCAGGGAAAGGGGGAAGGAGAGGGGAGAGGTTATGCAGCCCCTGACATTAACCCCAAGCGGGGCACCCGGCCGGGGGGCTCCGGGCAGGCCTGGTGGAAATTAAAAATTACTTTTTAAAACCCCGTTCGGCCTGGAACTATAAATTCCCCTAGTAATAGTTTTCCCTAGAAAATGCAGATTAATATACACAGATTTTGCAAAAGCATTTGACAAATGCGATCATGGCATAAAAACCCTCAAAAATCGCAAAAGGAAAAATTTAAAAGGGGAGAGGGATTTTTAACCCTAACAAATCAAAACAAAGAGTAGTGGTAAACGGGAGTTAAATCGGAGGCCCCCGGGTAAAAGAGCCTTTTTCCAAAAAGGCCCAACAAATTCCCCCCCCATCTTTTTTCCCTTATCCTCATATCAGACAAAAACAGAGATATACCCCACGGGCCCCCTGCATCACCCCGGATGATATTTAGGATCTCATAGGCTGTCATCTGCTGAGGACGGGGTTAAACCCCCAAAGAAGATATAAACAAATTTTTCCAGTGGGGCAAAAACAAAAAGATTTCAATGAGGAAAAATTCCAACTACTCCGTTATAAAACGGGAGGAGATTTTTGGGAACAAAGTATACTGGGGGTGGGCCAAACAATGAGGGGAAAATAATGAAGGGACCTGGGAGAATTTGGTTGTCCGGGGATCTCATTTTCCCAAGGATCAAAAAGGGAAAACCCGCACAAAAAAAAAATAAAGGATGGATAATGGGGAACTTTCAAAAGATCCCGGCCCAGTATCCCCCAAATCACTTTTCTTTTGGGGCGGGAAATCCCCGAACCATCTCCATAAAAAAGCAGGTGAAGCAGATCGAGGGTAAAGAGACCCTTTTTTTACTGCTATAAGTTCTGTCAAGCCCCTAACAAAGGGGGAACCCTTTTGGAACCCTTTGGGCGGTTGACTCGTTGGAAACGCAGGGGGGGAGAGAATATTCAAACACGGGAAAAATTTTGGGGAAGGGAAGGCCCAAACCTCACGAAATCACTCCTTCGAAAGTAAAAAGAGGGGGCAAAAAGCAAAAATGCCCCCAAAAAAAGTAGGCGCCTTTGGGGGTAATTAAGAAAAAAACCATGGGTGTCCGGGGCCCCAAATTTCCAACAGCCCCCCATCAAGCATTGGGGGGTTCCCCCAAAAAACCCCGGGGCTGTCTTCAAGGGGAAAAGTTGGACGGATCCCCAAAGTCAGTGCCGGATCACCCGGGGCTGTGGCCCCGTCCCGGGGACTGGGTGCGGCCAGCGGTAACACCCCTAATTAAACAGGCCCTGATCCATCGGGGGGGGCCGGGGTCATGGCCCGGGGCCCGGGGCGTTGACCCCGGAAATAACCCCCAGAAAAACCCTTGGTATTCATTTTTCCCCATTTGCTTTAATTCGTATCCCCAAAGAATACTGTTTTCACTGGGCCCTTCAGTTTTCTTTATGGCCTCTGGTTATATCCTTATTTTAAAATTACCCACTGTTTTCCGTTTTTAAATGCCCAAAAAGTTACTAGATCATGTTGGTAATCCGGTTTATTTTTCATGTTTTGTACAGTTATCACCCTGGAAAAATAATGTATTATTAATTCACCCAGTTATAGTCCGGCCCCAAGGTTTATCCCCCTGGCTACTACTCCCTTTTTCTTCGGGCCCTTATGTCATCTTCCGGGCCCAAATTTCCCCCACTCCATGCCCCTAGCATCCGGGCCCGCGCAGTTTTTCCCACCAGGCCGCCCCCGTAGGACTCCAGTGATCTTGGGTCTTTCTGCAGTCACCCCCTTGAAAAATGAAACCCCTTTACAAAAACCGCACTTTAAACGGGGAACCAGTTTTGGACAAAAATAACACTGACACTCACTAACAGGTGGAGAAAATTTGACTAGTTAATTTTCAAAACCCCTGAAACCCCACCCCTTTCCGGAATTTCCCCGACCTATTTTCCAAAATGAACTAGAAAAAAAGGGCCAGCTTTGGCGACCCCCTTTTAGGCGGGTTTTTCACTGTAACATTGGAAAAAAACCCGGCAAAAACCCCACCCTTAAAGTTGTGATTTTTATTTTTAAAGGGGTGTTAAACTAGATATTCTTCCACATTTTTAGTACCCCAAAACCCAAGGTAAAATAATTTATTAGATTTTGGTTTAACGGGTTTGAATAAAGTTTTGAACGTTTTTCGGTAAAAATAATTTAAATTCCCTTCGTTTCAAAAAACAAGGTAGTGGGTTCCCATAATTTTAGAAACATAAAATTTGGGGCCCACAGCAGCCAAGTTTTTTACAAGGCCGGGTCAAAAGGGACGCAAAGAGGGAGAGGGTAATTCTTTCCCTAAAAATTTTATGTGTTTTGGGATTGACTGCGGGTGAAATTTCCCTTTGTTTGGGAATTGTTTACTTGGGTTATGGTGCTTCAGAGTTGCCTGGGGACTTAAAAACCCACCAGGCCCAACTTTTTGGGTTTTAATGGGGGCTGGAGGTTTTTCCCTGAAATTACTACGGGATCAGGGGGGTTTGGTCATGATTTTCCCCAAAATTCCTGTTTTTCTTCTTCCCCGGGAAAGGGAGTCAACCTTAACCCTTTCCTGGGAAGGGCCTAACTGCTAAGGGGGAGCATAGTTTTTTGCACGGTTTACCGGGTTTCCGGGGCAAAACCCCAACTTACCCCCCTTTGCTCTTGGTTATGATTCATTTCCCCAACGTGCTTCATTCACCCCCCAATTTTCAGAGGAAAAATGGGAATGGGGGTTGTTAGGAAATTTTAAAGGCAATATCTTAAAGAACTTTTAAATGTTGAAAAAGAAAGAAAAGGAGGGGGATTTCTTCTTGGCTGGGGAGATAAAACATCCTTTAGGGTGGGGGGCATGTGAGAGGGGATGAGGTGCTAAAGGGCAGGGGCAAAATAAAAGGGGAAAAAAAGGGGGGAATTGGGGATCAGGGCAAAAAATGTTGAAGCAGGGTGGGAAAATTTTTTGGAGTTTAGTACTTCTTTAAATATATATTAAAAGGGGGGATAGTGGAGAAAGTGATTTTAGGGGGAATAACCTTATTTAACACAAACATTAAATTCTTTGGAAGTTATTATTAAAGGAATTAAGGGAAGGGAGGAAGGGATTGCAGACGAAAAAAGGGGCAAAAAAAGGTGGATTTTCAGACCAAGATTTTTCCTTTATGCATAATTAACAGTTTTTACGGGAATTAGAGAAGCCTTTTGTTTTTCATGGGATATAAAAAGGAAATGTATGGGGGATGGGGGGGAAGTAAAATCCCGCAATTATATAAAACATGGGTTCAAAAATTTTTAACATTTTTTATGGGGGGAAAAAAGGGGGTTCCCCATGTTAGGGTTAAAAGGAAAAAGGGAGATTACACCATTAAAAAAACCTTAAAAAGGGGATGCGTAGGGGTCACCATGGCTTTTCTTAAAAACAAAAAAAAACAAAAAAACCCAATGATAACGATAAAAAAAAACCCGGCAAAGGGAAGGGGGTTGACGATTTTAAACCGATTTGGACCATTTACAAAGAAAATTGTGACTGTTAAATTGCCCCAAGTCGATCAAACTTTCTAAAAGCTTTCTTTTTAAAAAAGGGTTTTTTCTTTAATTTATATAGAAGGCTTGAAAGGGTGAAATGCAGAAAGTTGAAAATGTATGCTTTTTAAAATATATAACCCAACAAAAAATGGGTTTGTCAACTTTTTCCCAAAAACTATGTTTTTAAAAATTCCCCGAAAGAATTTTGGAAAGGGGCCCCGAAAGAAAGGGGGGAAAAAAAACCCAGAATTGATGGGGGAAAAAGCAGTTAAATAATGAGAAGGGATATCGATTTGGGGGAAGGAAAAGGAGGAAGTAAGGTTTCAAATTTTTGGGGGAGGGGCCCTTTCCCAGATGAGTATACAAAAGATCAAAACCTTTAGAACTGATGGGGAAAAGGGGGGGTGGTCTTGGAGTCATCTGGGGAGACAAAAAGAATTTATCTAAGGAAGATAAAAAAGGGGAGAATAAGTGGTTCCAACACACTTCATAAAAAGGAAGCTTTTTATAAATGCGGGAATGAAGGGAGGTTAGGGCCCCGGAGGATATCTTTCCCCGGGGAAAATTGTGTTTAAAAAATATTATCGGAGAATTGGTCTTTTTGGGAAAGAAAAAGGGAGGCTCAGGGGGTTTTGTTAAGGGGGACATCTAGAAAAAGAGGAAAAAGTCACGGGGGGGTTGTAAAATTTTAAATGGGGGGGAAAACTAAAAGGGTTTTCTAAAAAAATGGGGAGGGGGGAAAAAAAAAAGGGTTTTGTGGGGCCCAAAAACGTGGTAAATGGAGCAGGGAAAAAAGTTGGTAGAATTCCCGACAATTTTAAAAAGAAAAAGGGGACAAGGAAAATTAATGGGCATTTATTGTGGCAACTTTTCGCCTGGGAGTTTTACTCCATTACAAAAATACATGGACACAGGGTATATAAAGGCTCTGGGGAGGTGCAATACTAGTGAGGTTTTCGATGTTCACTAGTGGGTAGTAGTAGTAGTAGGTAGTAAAAAAAATAATCAAAATTTGGGGAAATTAAATTTTCTTACAGGGAGAAAAAGGGGACATAAAAGTTATTATTTGGGTAAATAAAAAAAGGGGGGACAAAAAATATTTTTAAAAAGAAGGCGGGTTTTTTTCAATTTTCCCCAGAAGATCATCCCCCCTTAGGCCCCTCCCCCCGACCCCAACATTATCTCCACCCCCCTAAAAAAAGGGAAAAGGGGAAGTCAAAACCAAAAATTTGGCTTCAAAAACCTAAAATGAGGGGCCCTTTTAAACCAATCTACATACAAACCCCAAATCAGCCCCCAACAGTGGGGCGCTCCCCAAAAGATTTTATACAAAACCGGGCCCAAATCTAAAACCCATTTTGGGGAAGGGAAAAAGAAACTTTTTCCCCTTTTACAAAAAACCCCCTAAACCGGGCCCATGTATGGTTTTCCAAAGCCCCAAAAACCCTTTTCCCCCTCTCAGACCAATCATCAGGAATGGGCGGTGCCCCCCAAAACCCAAGCCGGAGTTCTTGCCAAAATTTTTCCTTTGCCTTTGGGGACCATCACCCCCGCTCATCTTAAACACCCCAGGCGAACCCCCCAACCGATCCGTAACCCTCCCACCCGAAACCCAAAAAAGGGCTGGCGGTTTGTGGGACCCCCTTCAGAAAAAGTACCTCCCAAAAAAGCCATCAAAGTTTTTGGTTTTTAAAGTCAATTCGGGACCTTAATCTTCCCTTTACCCCCCGGGAAAATTTTTGGGCTTGTTTGGGGCTCTGTTTAATTTAAACTTTTTTTCTTTTAACAACCCTCTACAAACAAACCTACGGATGGGAATGGGGCCCCCAATAAGTGCCGCCCCTACCCAACATACATGGAACCCTAGAGTCCAAACCCCCCCAAATCATCCCTTAAGGCTCCTTTTGCATTTCGGGGACGTTTCCCCAAATAACTCCAAAACTTTTTGATGTACGGATTTTTCGGGCGGCTAAACGCAGTTAAAACCAGCGATCCAGTTTGCACTAGAAGAAAAAGGCCCAATAAAACCCCCCCCTTTTCCTCGACCCCCTATTCACAAAGTAGACAAAACCAAGATTTAAAGTTTATCAAACCCACCAAAAAAAAATGATCTCGCACACTTCTTTCCAGTCAAGATCCAAGACTAAAGGGGTTTACCAGGGGGTTTTTTCCAAGAGATACCAATTTGTAGTCCGGGAGCTTTTTGACAGAAGTACATACATTCACCAAACATTCACTGAGTTACATTTTCCTTTTTTTTTAAAACAAAAACTGCAAAAAAAGAGCTCGATCCCTTAATTTTCCACCATCTACACCCTCCCAAAAGTTATAATTTTTAACGCCAGGTTGACTTTTAAAATTTTCAAAAATACAAAATAACACCAGGTCGCCATCGTTTTTAGGGCTTCTGAAAAGGGTCTAAATTTGGGCAAAACCCAAAAACCCTGAACCAGTCAAGTGGGGGTTTACCTTTTCCCTTTGGGGGGGAAAGGGTCTACGTAGGTGGAAAAAAACCAAAAAACCTGACACCCCGCCTCAATGAAAACATTTGCATGAAGGAACGAACAAAACCGGGACAACACCAAAAAACCCCCAATCATCTCATGGAAAATTTAGGACGCCCTTGGGGATCAAAAAAAACCCTTTTTGCAGACCCCAAGTGCCTTGAATCCGCACTGATCGCTGTTTCGAAAACAATTAAAAAAAAAACGGGGCCCCTTACTTCTCCCGGGGGCTTTAAAGTCCTCCTGGGAAACAGTAAACCCCGCCATCAAAAAGTCTCTCCTGTTATACCCCAAAAACATTAAGAGACTGAACACGAAAAACCCCGCCTCTTTCCAGTCTATATTTTTTCCAACCCCTTTTTTTTTCCCCAAATTCTTTTTTATCCTTTATAAAGTCGGGAAATTAAAATTGTTTTTAACATATTTTTAATTTTTTACTACTTTAAATTTTAATACCGGGAACATCGAAAGGTACCTCATGTTCCTTTTCCCCCAGAGCCTTTTTTATCGCTCTTTTCCATGTATTTTTTCCAAAAGGAAAATAAAGCTCCTGGAGAAGGGAAAAGTTGCCCAATAAATTTAACATTAGTTGCACTTGTGTCCTTTTTCTTTTCATGGGCATGTTAGGGTGGGGGGGCTTTTTTGTTTTTTTAAGGGCTTGAGAGGTTTTTAATAGGGGGTGAACATTTAGTTTAAGGATTCAAGGGGGAAATTTGGGTTTGTTTGATTTTAAAATCCCGGAGGGAAAGTACAGTCCTTCATTCTAAAGGGGGGGCTTTTGGGGTATTTTATTTTGGAAAGGGTCATCTGAATTAATTTTATCCTGGGCCTCTGGCAGGGCCCATAGTGTAGATGAAAGGGAGAGCTTTTTATTTTTCTTCCCTGGGAAAAAACGGTGAAAAAAAAATTTTTATATATATATATATATATATATATATATATATATATATATATATATATATATATATATATAAAAAATATTTCATAAAACCCAAACGACACAAGATAAAACAAAAGTGGGGGGGTAGAATGATAGCTCTAGACCTTTCAAAGGAGTCATACATCATCAGGGCTTGCAAAATTGCAGAAAGAGGAGGGTATTCCCGCAAATAACTTTTAGAAGACCACGTTTACTGGAATAAGGGGAGGGGAGGAAAAAATGGGCCCCCCTTTTTTTTATAACTTTTAGATGTTTTACTATAAGGGGACAGTTTTGTCTTGGTTTTAAAAAGGGCCCGTCGTCCCCTTGAGTATATAATTGCAAGTGACTTTATTGATGTCACGGAATTTACTAATTTTTTGGGTTTTTGCCACATTAATTTTTTTGAGGTTTTTACATTATCAATGCTTGTGGATTTTTTTTGGGTGCTATAATATTCCCCTTTCCCGCCCCCATGGAATTGTTTTTCTGGGGGGCAATTCAAAACCCCCTCCTTTTTTTCCCTCTTCCTCCTTTCCCCCTTTAAACGGGTCCGGGGAACAGTATTTGGTTGGGTACCCCCCTCTTTCTGCAAAATTTTTCAAACTCCTGATGTTTGATTGCAACAGAAAGGCCTAGAGCTATCATCCACTCCCACATTTGGTTTTTTTTTTTTTTTTTAATATATATATATATATATATATATATATATATATATATATATATATATATATATATATATATATATAAACACATCGGCAAATTTCCCCCCAAAGGGAGGGTGACCCGAAAAAAAAATTTCATCATTCACCCATCATTTTCTTGCCCGAGGGGTCTTCTCTAAAATATAAAACTTTTCCCTTAACACCCCTCCTTCAGAGGCAGACCTGGGCCCTCTCCCCGGACTCAAGTCCGGCCCCTTTCGGGGTTTTCCCCCGGAAACCCCTTCATAAATGCCTACCTTTTCTCAAACCCAACAGCACTCAAGTATTAAAAAAATTTTTTTATTCCCCCCTTTTCAAATACGCCCATTTGCTTGCGGGGTCCCAACCCCCAAAAATCCTTTTCCCTTCCCTCCAACCCCTTCCTAAAGGGCCCCTACCCGCCTTTTCCCCCCAATGCAGGTTTTTAAAACCCCCCGAAGTCAGTCTGTTTTTTCCATTCTCTCTACTGTCCGGGAAACCCCCCAAAAACCCCTCTTAGCCCTCCCGGATAAAGTTTTGGGGTTTTCCCCCCTCTTAATTTTTAAAATCAAGGATTTTCTGGATTATATTTTACACCACATATTGCCCCCCAGACATGGCGTCTCCACTGCCTCCAGCCTTCCTAAACTGCAACATTCATCACCCATGCTTTTGGCACCCCCACAAGAGGTTTGGGATAACTATACTTCATACATTTCCCCCTTTTTTTCCCCCAGACAAAATTTTTATATCTCCCCAGACTTTTAAAGGCTCCCTCCCCCTTTTTCCCAATTCCTAATTTATTAAACTTTTATAGACCTTCCCCTCTGCTGAAAGTCCCTCCCCAAAAATTTTAAAAAAATTTCTTCCCCCCATATTCTCTCCCCCCAACCCGATATCCACTTTTTTCACCTAAACTTTTTTCCTCATAACCTTGCTCTTTTCCTTCCTTTTTTTTTTCTTTTTTTTACATTTTACCAAAGTCATCCCCCCACCTTTAATTCTCTTGGGAAATTTTTCCCCAAAAACCGTGTCATCAGCAAAAACAACTGTGAATTTTCCCGCCCAAAATTCCCAAAATTCTTTTTACAACCCCATCTA